>NC_026004.2:41552655-41759488 GCF_000442705.2 Elaeis guineensis | reverse complement strand
CAGTCGATGTCGAACTCTGTGAGCTTGACCCATTTCACTATCCTCCCAGAGGCATCGCTCGATGTAGAACCACCTTGATCGGCTGGTCGATGAGCAGTGTTATGGTGTATCTTTGAAAATAAGGTCGGAGCCTTCGAGCTGCAATCAACAAGGCGTAAGTTAGTTTCTCTAACTTAGTATACCTGGTTTCGGTGTCTCTCAATACTCGACTTATGTAGTAGATCGGCCGTTGAAGTTTTGCTTCTTCCTTAATCAGAACTGCTGCGAGAGCTACAGGGGAGACCGCCAGGTACAGGAACAACTCCTCTCCAGGTTCGGGCTTTGCCAATAGTGGAGATGAGCTGAGGTAGTCCTTTAGTTCTTCGAACGCTTGCTGACATCCAGCGGTCCAACAGAAGTTCTTCGACTACTTGAGAGTCTAAAAGAAAGGTAGGCACCGCTCGGCCAATCTTGAGACGAAGCGATTTAAAGCCGCTACCCTCCCAGTAAGGCGCTGAACTTTCTTTATTGATTTCGAAGCGGTTATTTTCTGAATGGCGTGAATCTTTTTTAGATTTACTTCGATCCCACGCCCTGATACCATAAAGCCTAAAAATTTTTCTGAGATTACTCCAAAAGTGTATTTGGCTGGGTTCAGCTTCATCTTATATTTTCGGAGGGTGCTGAAGGTCTTCTTAAGGTCGGCGCATGGTTCATCGAGGATTTGCTTTTTATGAGCATATCGTCCACGTAGACCTTCATGTTGCGGCCGATCTGCTCTTTGAAGATCTTGGTTTACCAGCCGTTGATAGGTCGCCCCTGCATTTTTTAGGCCAAAAGACATGACCTTGTAACAATAAAGGCCACGGTTAGTAATAAAAGCAATTTTTTCTTCATCCTCTGGCGCCATCTTGATTTGATTGTAGCTAGAGAACGCATCCATGAAAGTGAAAAGCTCGTGGCCTGAGGTCGCATCCATCAATTGGTCGATTTTGGGCAGAGGGTAACTGTCCTTCGGGCAGGCTTTATTCAGTTTTTTGAAGTCTATGCACATCCTCCATTTACCGTTCGCCTTCTTAACCAGGACCACATTAGAAACCCAGCTTGGGTAGTTGACCTCTCTGATGAACTCGGCTTTCAGGAGTTTATCAACTTCCTCAACTATTGTCATTTGTCTTTTCGGTGCATGACTTTGAACTTTTTCCTTCGTCGATCGATGTCTGGGATCAACAGCCAGATGGTGTTTCATAACTTCAGCATCGATCCCTGGCATGTCCGTCGGAGTCCAAGCGAAAACATCCGCATTCTTTTATAGAAAATTGATAAGCTGCGTCTGCACCTCTTTCCCCAAGTTGGAGCCGATCTTCACCACGTGCTCTTCATTCCCATCATTCAAAGGAATTGAGACAAGACCTTCTATTGGCTCATCCCGTTCTTCAGTCAGGTCGTCGTGGGTGTCCAATCCATCAATCGGACAAGGGTCAGGCTGACCACTTCTTTGTAAGGCTATATTATAGCAATGTCTTGCCAGGGCTTGATCTCCTCTGACTTCTCCGACCCCCTGGCTAGTAGGAAATTTTAATTTCAAATGGTAGGTAGATACTACAGTTCGGAGGGCGTTGAGGCCAGGTCAGCCGAATATTGCGTTGTAGGCGGACGGTGCCCTCACTACCAAAAAATCCACTAGCACTCTAGATTGCTTCAGATACCGACCTGCAACTATAGTCAAAGTTATTACTCCCTCCACTGGCACAGCATCGCCAGTAAACCCTACCAATGGGGAGCTAATGGGCCCCAACCGACCATCAGGGATGGATATTTTTGAGAATGCATCATAAAACAAAATATCGGCCGAGCTTCCACTATCAATGAGAATACGGTGTACATCATAATCAACAATATTTAAAGAAACTATAATCGCATCATTATGGGAAAATTAGATCTCTTGGGCATCTTCTTCAGTAAAGGTTATAGATCATTCAGTTCTTTGCCGCTTGAGCGGTCCGATCGATCTACTGGCCGCTCCCCTCCGGGGCCCTCCAGAGATGGTGTTGATGATCCTGATTGAAGGTCGATCTTCAGGCTGTTCTTCCCTCCTTGGTGGCTCCGATTGTGGTAGGGCCCTCGGTCGGTCCTCCCTACCTTCAGGCCGATGTCGGATGAATCTGTTGAGCCGACCCCGCCTGATGAGCTCCTCAATTTCATCTCAGAGCTGAATACACTCCTCTGTGTCGTGGCCGTGGTCACGATGATAGAGGCAGAATTTGTTCTGGTTGCACTTTTTGGGGTGCGAGCGCATCCTTTCCGGCCTCGACAGCTGCTCCCTGACCTCCATCAGCACTTGAACTTTCGGAGCATTGAGAGGGGCATAGCTGTGGAATCTTCCTGGGAGAGAGCTCCATCGAACTCTACAGTCCAGGCTCCTCTGTTTACGAGCTCGGGGAGGAGTCCGGACACGCCTGTGTCCGGGAGGAGTTTGAGAATGTGGCCGAGTTTTACTTGGCCCTTTCTCAGCTGCGGGCTTGCTGGAGCCTCCCGCCTGCCGCTCCTTCGCAGCCTCCTCATCCTTCAACTTGAAGGCTTCCTCTGCTCGGGCATATCCTTCAGCCCGAGCTAGCAAATCAGCGAAGTCCCTAGGATACTTCTTTTTCAGGGAGAACAGAAGATCATTCTTTTGAAGACCGCTCTTTAAGGCGGCCATTGCAATCGATTGGTCCAAGTTTCGGACCTCCAATGCGGCGGCATTAAATCAGTTGACATAGGTTCGGATGGATTCTCCCTCCTTCTGCTTGATGTTGATAAGGGACTCCGAACCTCTCCGGAGACGCCGGCTGCTAACAAAATGAGCTGCAAACTGGTGGCTCATCTGATCAAAGGAGAAGATAGTACCCGACTTTAGCATTGAGTACCAGTTCCTTGCTGCTCCCTTCAAGGTAGATGGGAAAGCTCGGCACAGGATGACGTCTGGCACGCCATGGAGCAGCATCATTATCCGGAAGGCCTCCAGGTGGTCAACCAGATCCGAGATCCCGTCGTAGCTTTCGAATTGGGGGAGCTTGAAGTTTGGCAGGATCGGTTCCTGCATGATCATTTGAGAGAAAGGAGGGTTAGTACAGATGTCCTCACCATAAGCAGAGGAAGCATGGCGGAGCTCTTTAATCCGTCAGTTCATCTCCTGGAGCCTTTAATCTAGGAGGTCCTCTTGACTGTGAGTCTCAAGGGTCTTCCGACAGAATAGAGGTAGGGATCCTTTGGAGGTGGAATCGTGATCAGACTGAGGGCTCTCCACCCTCGGCTTTCCCTTTCCGGGGAAGACAGGGCGACTGGCCCAAGTGGCCCGCCCTATCGTCAGATTTTGAAACTCCGACGATGCTCTTTCCAACCACACCGACGTCTGTGGCTGTTGCTGCTGCAGCTGCATGGTCTGTACTACTTCGGTGAGGCCTCTGACCTACTGAACCAGCAGGTCGAACTGCTCCATGCCGACTGCCATTGTCGAAGGAGGAGGAGGAGCCTGGAAAACTGGAGACGAGGTCAGATCTTGCGGAGCTCACTGAGATCTGGCCGCAGAGGCTGTGAATCGCCTGGTGGATGCCTTTCGGGGAGGCATCAGGTGGAGATCTAGTAGGAGAAGGAGAAGAGGATGTCGGAAAAGATGATCGAAGACAGTCCCGTTGAGTACTTCTTTAAGAACAAGGGTACTGCGAAGACACAGTGTCCTCCCTCTAGCGCCAATTCTGTTGGTGCAAAATTTTGCCAAAGTCGAAGAAGCTGGAGTTGAGATGACCGCGGCCACCATCGGGACCTACAAGGAAAGTCTAAATCGAAGTTGGGGGTGCTCCGGCAAGACCCTATGACGCTCAAGTCAGTACTCTGCTTCAACAGAAATGGAGTGCTCGAGTGAAAATTTTAGCAGAGTTTCGAGATAGAGTTTAGAGCTTAGAGAAGAACGAATCTGGAGGCCCCCTTTTTATAGATGGAGAGTGTAACTGGTTGATAGCGACGTCTATAATCGCCTGGTAGTGGGTCGTTCAGAGCCATGCGGAGTTTGTTATGGAGAGTAGTGGCGTCAGGGGCCGTTCAAGGCCACGTGAAGTTTGTTACGGAGAGTGGAGTGGTGTCCGTTGTCGCAACTTGTCAGAAAGTGGTGGAGTCCGAAGAGTGGAGTGGTGTCCGTTGTCGCGACTTGCCAGAGAGTGGTGGAGCCACACGAAATCCATCCAGAGAGTGGTGGAGCCACGTGGAATCCATTGCAGAGAGTGGAGTAGGGTAGTGGCCATTATCGTGACTTGCCAGAGAGTTCAGATCTGTCGGCTGGAGCTCGGTTGGGATGTCTGATGGAGCGAAATGGCTCTCTATCTCATTGATCCAGGAGAAGCTCGGATGTTTTCGAGGTTGCTGATGGGTCTACTGTTGTTGGGTGCCTAGAGCGCTGGTGTTGCAAGCAGGAGTCATCTATTGTAGAGGCCCGGATGGAGACTTTCTATTGGAGAAGTCCGATTCCATGAGAAATCTGGCAGAGGGTCGGCCGACGGTGGACTTCGGATGGCATTGGAGAGGTTGATCCGCTAGAGGAGTCTGGGGGATCCTGTGGAAGTCCAGATGGCATTGTTGAAGTCCGACTGATGCTATTGAAGGTTGACGGCTGGGGAGGTTCGGCAGACACTGGAGACGGTCGGCCGTTATAGAAATCCAACTGCTGGAGCCCGTCCGTCGTAGAAGTTCATCCGATATCCATCCGCTATGAAAGTTCGGATGGAGTCCGGTTCTTGTAGAAGGTTGAAAGGAGACCGCTTATTGTAGAAGCTCGATCGAAGATCGGTTGTCATGGGAGCTCAGATTAGTGACCTGGCCGGTGGAGCCTATCCCGTTGTAGAAGCCCGTTTGGGATTCATCCACTATAGGAGCTCGGCTAAAGTCTGCCTGTAATAAAAGTTCAGAAGAAATTTGTTTATAGTAGAAGCTCAGATAGAATTCACTTACGGTAGAGATCCAGAGTAGACCGCTCGTAATAGAAGTTCGGAGTAGACCGCTCGTAGTAGGAGTTCGACTGAAATTCGATTCTCGTAGGAGCTCGGATGAAATCCGAAAGGTGGTCGACCACCGTAGAAACTTGGATGGAATCTGGTTACTGTAGAAATTCTGTTGTCGAAGAAGGTCAGATACTGACGAAGTCCGAAAGAAGTTCGGAGTAGAGTCATCCGTGGTTGGAAGAAGTCTGGAAGGGATTTTGCGAATAGTTGATCACTATAAAAGATCGGCTGATAGTGAAGCTCAGAGAGCCTTTGGAGCGGCCCAGTGGATGAATAGAGAAGCTCATTGTCGGAGAAGTCCGGATGGTATTACGGAAGCTCGGATGGTCGAGGAGGTTCAGAAAGATGCCACACAAGGTCGGAAGCCGAAAAAATTCTAGAAGGGTCGATCTTTTACAAACTTCGGCTGGGAGTATTTTATACCCAATAATTGTAATTGTCCATCTACTCATCAAGTATAACTTGTTAACTTTGGGCTGGATAGGTTCTTAACATTAGAATAGTCTGATACAAAATATTGCTTAATTTTTTAAATCTTAAGAATGATTCTTAGGTTTGTGAGTTCAGTAAATCAGTTGATATCTAGGATTTGAGCTAGAAGATTGGAAGCTAACACAATAAACATCAGAGAGCAAAGATTCTAGTTAAATGTTTGTATTTATTTCATAATTTACTCTAAAAATTTTTAGATGCAAAAAGAGACTACAACTATTTTATCAGATCTCTCACACTCTCCGAATGGAGAAACGAAAATCCTAACGCGATAACTGAGTTTTTAGTGGGTGCTGTGGTCCCACCAATACCATGCACCTCACCTAATAGTTATTGATAATACGAATATCGATGCATGGATAACTCTTTGCCCAGATGCTTCTCTAAGTATGTTGCAGTTACTTGGTCTCTAAGTCATGTGAGCTCACCTAACAATTATTGTCCATACTCCTTAGTTAAGTCAGACCCACCATTCACAAGCAGGTGCAAAGCCATCATTGGATCCCTCACCTAATAGTTATTGGGCCCAACCCCATCTTTATCCTAGAGCAACTCTTTACTAATAGAGTGATTGTGTGTTCCCGATATAATAGAACCACTGTGATCAGTGGAGAACAATCAACGCCAGTAGCACGTCCACACATCTACAATGGTGGAAGATCATTGAACTTAATATTTATGGAGAGCTTTTGAGTTTAGGTCTCATCTAATCAATCATCACATGACTGATCTAATTAGCATGGGCTAAATTAAATCGCCAAGCAACCATATTTGAGACTCAATCTTCCAAATTGATCAAGCAAGTGGAGATTGGTGGGGGTCCCCCCATTGCTTTCCTAAACACCAATAAATTGATCAGATAAATGAACAGAATCAATTAAATAATCACTTTTCAATTACTTACGTTAGACACCAATTGGTTAATTGATCCAAATAGGTTAGTTCAGGTGAATCGATTCGAGCCATAGAGCCGAATTAGGTCTTTAGGTTAATCAATTCTACATATGGGTGTCAATCGATTCGATCAACAATAATTGTATGATCTTTAAGCTCTATTGACCTCATCCTAATTAATACTTAACTCGATTTGATCAACTACTAAATCGATTTAGATCCAATATGATCAAATAAAAAATCTTAGATGTAATCTAATTTCATGACCTAATTTGATTTACCCATGACCAATCCTTCATGCATAAATACTAATTTCAGATCTTAAATCTAAATTTTTAGATCTAAATATTTCACATGAAAAGTATATTTTGATCTCAAAATAATTTCAGATCATATATATAAACATATATCATATATATGAATAAGTTCAGATCATAGAAATAAATTTCAGCCCTAAACATATTTTCATATATCATATATACGAATCAAAATAGATCTCAAAATTTTTTTTAGATCTAAACAACAAAATATATATCACATATATACTGAAAAATTATATCTAAAATTTTATTTAATTAAAAATTTTAATATCATTCTAGGACAATCATACAGCATAACAAGTTATACCAGGATAACCTTATGCCAGAATGACATCAAAAATTTTTAGATCTAAAATTTTTCTCTACAGATTTCAGATCTAAATCATAATCTCATGCATATGACGTGGCTCTGATACTACTGTTGGAGTTTCATAATTTCATACATGCAAAAAAATTTTAAAATGAGTACGCAGTAGAATTTAAAATTTTCATATTAAATCTAATTTAATCTAAGCATGCATAAGATCAAATCTTAAAATCATAAATAAGATAATCATATGTGAGATAGGAATCAGATATAAAAATTGTTGGTGCAAAAATCCATTTGCACCGGAGAAGCTGGAGTTGAGGGAGTCGCAGTCGCCGCCGGGACCTGCAAAAGAAGTCTAAACCGGAGGTGGGGTTGCTCCGGCAAGACCCTCCGATGCTCAAGTCAGTTCTCTGCCTCAACAAGAATGGAGTGCTCGAACGAAAATTTTAGCAGAGTTTTTAGGTAAGAACGAGAGCTTATAAAATAACGTATCTGGGGTCCCCCTTTTATAGGTGGGGGGAGCAACAGACTGATAGCAGTGTCTGTAACTGTCTAGTAGTGGGCCGCCCATAGTCAGGAGGGATTTGTTGCGAAGAGTAGTGGAGTAGACCCATGGCTATCACCGAAGCGCGCCACGTGGAGTCTGCCGCAGGGAGTGGAACGGCGTCCGTTGTCGCGACTTGCCAGAGGATGGAAGAATCGCGCGGTATCCGTCGCAGGAAGTGGAGCAGGATCGTGGGCATCATAGTGATCTACCAGGGAATAATGGAGCCGCACGAAATCCGTCGCAGGAAGTGGAGTAGGATCATGGCCGTTGCTGCGTCGCGCTAGGGAGCGCAGACCTGTCGGCTGAAGTTTGGCTGGAGTGTTTGGCGGAGAGGGGTGGTTAGCTATCCATTTGAGAGGAGCCTGGAGTCCGGCTCCCGTAAGAGTCCGGACGAAGTCTTCCTTTAGCCGAAGTCGGGGATGAGGCTCGGCTCCTGTAGGGGTCCGGACGGAGTCTTCCTTAGAGTGGCGGATGGAGCCCAGCTCCCGTAGGAGTCCAGACGGAGTCTTCCTGCGATTGAAGTTAGGTGCGAAGTCCGGCTCCCGTAGGAGTCCGGACGGGGCTTACCGACAGTTGAAGTTGGCAGCGGAGCCCGGCTCCCATAGGAGTCTGGGCGGAGTCCTCCTTGCGGTTGAAGTCATGGACGGAGCCCGACTCCCATAGGAGTCCGGGCGGAGTCCTCCTGCAGTTAAAGTCAGGTGCGAAGTCTGGCTCCCGTAGGAGTCCGGACGGAGCTTATCGGTAGTTGAAGTTGACGGCGGAGCCCGGCTCCCATAGGAGTCCGGGCGGAGTCCTCCTTGCGGTTGAAGTCATGGACGGAGCCCGGCTCCCGTAGGAGTCGGGGCGGAGTCCTCCTGCAGTTAAAGTCAGGTGCGAAGTTCGGCTCCCGTAGAAGTCCGGACGGAGCTTACCGGCAGCTGAAGTTGGCGGCGGAGCCCGGCTCCCGTAGGAGTCCGGGCGGAGTCCTCCTTACGGTTGAAGTCGTGGACGGAGCCCGGCTCCTGTAGGAGTCCGGGCGGAGTCCTCCTTGTGGCTGAAGTCGTGGACGGAGCCCGACTTTCGTAGGAGTCCGAGCAGAGTCCTCCTTGCGGTTGAAGTCGTGGATGGAGCCCGGCTCCCGTACGAGTCCGGGCGGAGTCCTCCTGTAGTTAAAGTCAGGCGCGAAGTCCGGCTCCCATAGGAGTCCGGACGGAGCTTACCGGCAGTTGAAGTTGGCGGTGGAGCCCGGCTCCCGTAGGAGTCCGGGCGGAGTCCTCCTTGTGGTTGAAGTCGTGGATGGGGCCCGGCTCCCGTAGGAGTCCGGGTGAAGTCCTCCTGCAGTTAAAGTCAGGCATGAAGTCCGGCTCTCGTAGGAGTCCGGACGGAGCTTACCGGCAGTTGAAGTTGGCGGCGGAGCCCAGCTCCCGTAGGAGTCCGGGCGGAGTCCTCCTTGCGATTGAAGTCATGGACGGGGCCCGGCTCCCATAGGAGTCCGGGCGGAGTCCTCCTGCAGTTAAAGTCAGGTGCGAGTCTGGCTCCCATAGGAGTCCGGACGGAGCTTACCGGCAATTGAAGTTGGCGGCGAAGCCCGGCTCCCGTAGGAGTCCGGGCGGAGTCCTCCTTACGGTTGAAGTCGTGGACGGAGCCCGGCTCCCGTAGGAGTCCGGGCGGAGTCCTCCTGCAGTTAAAGTCAGGTGCGAAGTCTGGCTCCCGTAGGAGTCCGGACGGAGCTTACCGGTAGTTGAAGTTGGCAGCGGAGCCCGGCTCCCGTAGGAGTCCGGGCGGAGTCCTCCTTGCGGTTGAAGTCGTGGACGGAGCCCGGCTCCCGTAGGAGCCCAAGCGGAGTCCTCCTGCAGTTCAAGCCAGGTGCGAAGTCCGGCTCCCGTAGGAGTCTGGACGGAGCTTACCGGCAGTTGAAGTTGGCGGCGGAACCCGGCTCCTGTAGGAGTCCGGGCGGAGTCCTCCTTGCGGTTGAAGTCGTGGATGAGGCCCGGCTCCCGTAGGAGTCCGGGCGGAGTCCTCCTGCAGTTAAAGTCAGGTGCGAAGTCTGGCTCCCGTAGGAGTCCGGATGGAGCTTACCAGCAGTTGAAGTTGGCGGCGGAGCCTGACTCCCGTAGGAGTCTGGGCGGAGTCCACCTTGCGGTTGAAGTCATGGATGGGGCCCGGCTCCCGTAGGAGTCCAGGCGGAGTCCTCCTGCAGTTAAAGTCAGGCGCGAAGTCCGGCTCCCGTAGGAGTCCGGATGGAGCTTACCGGCAGTTGAAGTTGGCGGCGGAGCCTGGCTCCCGTAGAAGTCCGGGCGGAGTCCTTGCGATTGAAATCGTGGATGGGGCCCGGCTCCCGTAGGAGTCCGGGCGGAGTCCTCCTACAGTTAAAGTCAGGCGTGAAGTCTGGCTCCCGTAGGAGTCCGGATGGAGCTTACCGGCAGTTGAAGTTGGCGACGGAGCTCGGCTCCCGTAGGAGTCCGGGCGGAGTCCTCCTTGCGGTTGAAGTCGTGGACGGAATCCGGCTCCCGTAGGAGTCCGGACGGAGTCCCCCTCGGGGTTGTGGATGGAGCCCACAAGGGTTAATCCCGCTGAGAACTTCGGTTGTGGGTATTTTATACCCAACACCAGCCCCCCTACTTTCGAATTTGAATTTCGAATGAAGGAAGTACAGAGTGATTGGCATAGCCAAAGTTGTCTCCTCGAATCCTGTTCACGACCGCCCCTAGATATTTTGGCATTAAATGTGCGCTTGCTGGAGTCTTTTCAAATCGGGGCGATACGAAGGGACCCTTCGAAATTCCCGTCGGTGCACTGGCCCAGGTACGGTGCCATAATGGCCCTGTCAATCCGTCAGTCGCTTTTAGCCGCCTACCGGGGGGAGTGGGACACACGTCGGGTGCGAGCTGGCCTGGGGGGATACGCGATCATTATGGCACCGGATCCCAGGGTCTATTTAAACCCGTCCTTCCACCTTCAGGGGCCTTATTCCGTTCCAGAGTTTTAGCAGTATCTGCCCTCCCTTCGAGAGCCTTGTTTCTGTTGGTGTCCTCTCGGGCCATAGGCGCCCTTCAAATTGTCTCTGTCTTCATCCCTCTGCATCCCTCAGAGCGATCTAAGTTAGTTCCAGCGCCTTCATCTTTCTTCCCGCCACTTAGGGATCTCTTCTTTGCCAGTATATATTTTTTGTATTCCTTCGAGTTAGTTTCTTGTGACCTCTCACCCCTTATCCCGTCCATCTTCTTCGGGATCTTTAGAGCCCTCATTCAGAGTTATTTGAAATGTCGTCCGGCTCTTCCGCTCCCTGCAGTTTTGGGAGTTCTTCCACCTCAAACCCCCAGGTCCCTCGTTCTGTAGACGAACCCACGTCTGGGGCTGGGCTCCGCCCGATTTTTACATCGGGTGCTGTTCCATGTTCCCTGACTCCGGAGGAACTCTTTCTGATAAGGGTTCAGTACGGAGCTCCTCCGAAGTACGACCTGGAGCTGTCTAGTCCCTCTGACCGGGCTAGCACCCCCCCGCCCGATCATTTTTGCCTGTATCAGGAGGCGTTCCGTGCCGGACTCTGGCTTCCGCTTCCGTCCTTTGTTGTCGCCCTCTTCCGCTTCTTAGACATCTCCTTGGCTTCTGTGGCTCCGAATTCTTTTAGATTTTTAATAGGGTTTCTCTTCCTTTGCCACGTAGTCGAGGTCCAACCGTCCCTCTCCCTGTTTAGGCACTTCTATACTTTCAAGCGCCATCCTTCGACGAAGGACTGGTGGTACTTCTCCCCTCAGTTCGGCAAAAAGGGGTTGCTGAAAGGTGCCCCTTCTTCAATCCATAATTGGAAGAGAAAATACCTCTTCGTCCACTGTCCGACTCTGAGGCTGGGCCTGCCCCCTTGGGGCTCTCTGAGGGATTCTGTCTGCCGGGCCCCCAGCCTGGGGGAGGATGACCTCCGGGCCGCCCGGAAGCTTCTTGCCTATTCCGCTCCTTCCCTTCCCAATCTTCTGAGGGAGCAATTTCTGTTCAACATTGGCCTGAGCCACCAAGATCCTGCGAGTACTTCATCTTTTCCTCAATCTTCTTTTCTTCTGCCCTTCTTCTTTTCTTTCTCTTTTTTCACTCTTCTTCCTTCTCTCTCTTTTTCTCCTCTCCTCTCTCCTTTTTTTTTTTTTACTCCATTGTCGATTTTTGACTCTTGATTGATTGGTCTGCTTCCCCCTTCTTTTCTTTCTTTTTTTTTTTTTTTAAGGAATGGACGCTGAAGCAGCGCGGATGCTTGCCAGGGGCCTCAGGGCCCACAAAAGAAAGGGTGCCGCGACCTTCGGATCGATGAAGAGGGCCAGGGCGGAGAAGTCAAGCTTGGCCGCACCCGTCCAGGCAGCTCCAGCGATTGACATTCCCTCGGATGCCGAGGCAACGGCTCCCCGAACCTCCTCGAGGAGTCTGCCGACTGGGGCCCCCGTTTTGGGGGTCCGCTCCACGGAGGCGCCCGTAGCCGAGAGGGGGAAGAGAAGGAAGTCGGTGGCCCGCAAGGTGAGTAGCCGTCGAACTACTGCTGACGAGTCCCTCAGCTCCGAAGAGGGGTCGGAGAATCCCTTCAACGATAGGGACTTGATCAGGCGGTTGATCGACGGCTGCATTCTGCCCGACATCGTCGAGAGGATCGACCACGTCGATCCTGAGCAGCGGGTCTGGGTCTCTTTAGGGTCCTTCCTTGAGGTAAGCAAATCTTCATTTACCTGGCTATTCGGCCCTTGTTCTGATCCCCTAGCCGTCCTTGCAGATTGGGCACCAGCTCCTCACCAATATCGAGGCGACGAACCATGCGAGGAGGGACATCATCCAGGTGGAGGAGCGCTGTCAGGCCGAGGTTGCTCGCCTCCAAGAAAAGATGGCCGAAATAGTCGCCCTCCAAGAAGCCCTGGAAAGAGAGAAACAAGCCCGGGAGGAGGAGAGGCAGACCTTGGAGGAGTCAGCGAGAAAGGCGGAGGCCGAGGTCGCCAACTTGGCTGAGTAGATTCCAGTCCTGGTCTCGGAGGCCAGAGTCCTTACGGTAGAGGAATTCAAGACCTCCACGGAGATGAGGGACCTGAATGTCCAATTCGGCCAGGAGGTGTTCATTAAGGGGTTCGAGCTCTGCCAAGAGAAGGTGGCCAGAAAATTTTTGGAGCTCGACCTCAGCTTCCTAGTTGAGGAGTCCGAAGACGAGGTCGGTCCCTCACCCGCTACCACTGCTATCGCAGCCCCCTTGCCGGGGACGTCGAGTTCTCCAACCCTGGCCCCTGAGGTCTGAGACCTCCGATCTTGTAGTTTTATTTCATCGCAATTTTTTTTTTCTTTTTTGTCTTCAAGAATCATCCAATCAATAAAGTTGAATTTCTTGTCGTGGGTGGCTTCTCCTTCCTCCCCTTCTTCTCTCTGCTTGATATTGATGAGTCATGTTTGGACACTTTTGCCTTCCGATGGCAGTGTCCTGCAGAAGCACTTCCCCTGTCCCTGGGGGTCCCGCTGAAGTCGACGATCCAGCGGCTGAAGAAGGAAGTCCTTCACTTGACAAAGAAGTCAAAGAAGATGGAAGGCGAGCTCGTAGATTGAGAGAAGGTCATTCTGAAGCCACCGCGAAGGCCACTCACTTTCAGAATCTGCACGTGAAGGGGATCATGGAGTATAGCCGGAGGAAGGCGGATTTTGCGAAGGAGCTCGCGGAATACAAGAAGAGCGCCAGCAACCGAATTTGGGCTCAAGCCGCCAAGATTAGCACCCTCAAGGTGGAACTGTCGGCTGCGAAGGAGAAGATCGGCCAGCTGGAAGGGAGTTCGTCCCGGCTCTTGGCCCAGGCCGACAGCGATCGGGAGTGGTCGAAGAGGGTCTCCGCCCTTCAGCAGCAGCATCAAGATGCCGAGATGAGCTATGATGTGCACCAGGCCGGTTGGCGCAGGCAGGTGGATGAATATAAAGGGAGACTCAGGGTGGCGACCGATGAAGTCGCCCGTCTTCAGAGGCAGCTGGCTGACAGGGCTCAGCTTACTTCCGCTCGAGATTCTGATGAGCTCCAGTCCCTAAGAGGAACCATTGAAGGGATTTCTGTCACCCTCGAGGAAAAGATGGCTGAGCTGCAACAACTGAAGATCCAGCTGGTATACGAGCAGCGGGCTGTCACGGACGCAGAGGCGGAATCTGAGGTCTTGAGAAAGAGGCGCCGAGAGGCGGAGATCGAGAGCCAGCGACTTCGTCGGGCACTCCAGGATGCGCTGCAGAGAAGGAGAGAGCTAGAAGAAGAAATTGAGAATCTCAGGCAGTCCTGGATGAGGGGTGGAGCAGATAATTCTAGGTCGGAGGGAGTAGAGCTTCCCTAGGGCTCTTTTCATCCTTCTGTCCTTTCATGTATATATTTTCCCTTTCATTGTTTCATCCCGCTTTTGTCGTTTTGCTTTTCTTTCCTTGGCCTTTCGGGCTTTATAGTGTGTATTTCGAAAATGGAATGAAAAGGAGATTTTGTGTTACCTCATCCGCGCGTTGTATTAAATTGTCGTCCGCCGAACTTTTCTTGTCGTCCGACCTGTCTGATGTTGACGTCGTTGGGAGGTGCCCAGTCATTGATACGTTGGCTTGCCTTCCTCATCATTCATGGCCGCGAGCTCGAGCTTGGCGGTCCGAACTCCGCATTACCTTGGGGGCATCGCTGTCTTCTTGATCTGTGTCGAGAGTTTTCTCAGAGACCGGGGGTATTTGGTAGGAGCTCCCCGTCTTTATTGAGACGAGGTTCTTTAGGTCTTTGGTGTGGTTCGTTCTTTATCTGTTTTTGTCGTAGCTCGCCGCTCTTCCTCCTTATTATCCCACCTCTTCTCAGAGTGAGGGCCCTCCCCTCGCTTTTGTGGGGTTGCACAGGAGTGTAGAGGTGCCGCTGAGGAGCCTTGTCCCTTCGCCTGATCTTGTCGGGCGGTCGGGTTTCGTCACTATCAGGATGAGGTTCTCCTTCCGTTCCCGTGGGGGAACGTAAGGGCCATCACCAGGGTCTCTCCCCCCAATCCAGTCTAAAAGAACCGGACCTTCAACTTTGCTCATGGCTATGGGGGCACATTAGGGCACCGTAGGGCCTCTCCTCCCATCCGGTCTAAAAGAATCGGGCCTTTGACTTTGCTCATGTCAGGACGAGGTTCTCCTCCTGTTCCTGACATGGCTGTGGGGGCACGTTAGGGTATTGTAAGGCCTCTCCCCCCATCCGATCTAAAAGAATCAGGCCTTTGACTTTGCTCATGTCAGGACGAGATTCTCCTCCTATTCCTGACATGGCTGTGGGGGCACGTTAGGGCATTGTAAGGCCTCTCCCCCCATCCGATCTAAAAGAACCGGGCTTTTGACTTTGCTCATGTCAGGACGAGGTTCTCCTCCTGCTCCTGACATGGCTGTGGGGGCACGTTAGGGCGTTGTAAGGCCTCTCCCCCCATCCGGTCTAAAAGAATCGGGCCTTTGACTTTGCTCATGTCAGGATGAGGTTCTCCTCCTGTTCCTGACATGGCTGTGGGGGCACGTTAGGGCGTTGTAAGGCCTCTCCCCCCATCCAATCTAAAAGAACCGAACCTTTGACTTTGCTCATGTCAGGATGAGGTTCTCCTCCTGTTCCTGACATGGCTTTGTTTTAGGCGTTTGAAGGGGTTATACCCAGTCGTGACAAATCCATGCCAAATGGGAAGAGCATGTCAAGTAGAAAGGAATTTAGATTCAAGGTGAAATCGTAAGCGATACATTTACAGGTTTCCCGAGTCCCACGGTTGCGGGAGGTCTGCTCCTCCTTGAGGCCCTCCGGTGATGGAGTCGATGGTCCCGATGGGAGGTCGATCTCCGGGCTGCTCCTTCCTTCTTGGCGGTTCAGGTTGCGGCAGGGCCCTTGGCCGATCTCCTCTACCCTCAGGCCAACGTCGGATGAACCTGTCGAGTCGACCTCGTCGGATGAGCTCCTCGATCTCGTCTCGGAGCTAGATGCACTCCTCCGTGTCGTGGCCATGGTCGCGGTGGTAGAGGCAGAACTTATTGGGATTGCGCTTCCCGGGGTGTGTGCGCATCCTCTCCGGCCTAGGGAGCTGCTCCCTGACGTCCATCAGTACCTGGGTCTTCGAGGTATTGAGGAGGGCGTAGCTGCGGAACCTTCCCGATGGAGAACCCCGCCGAACCCCACGATCCAGACTTCTCTGCCTGCGCACCCGGGGTGGAGTATGGGTACACTTGTGCCCAGGAGGGGATCGAGAATGCGGTCGGGCTTCTCTCGATCTCTTTTCGATTGCGGGCTTACTCGAGTCTCCCACCTGCCGCTCCCTCGCTGTCTCTTCATCCTTCATTTTGAAGGCTTCTTCCGCTCGGGCGTATCCTTCAGCCCGAGCCAACAAATCAGCAAAATCCCTGGGATACTTCTTCTCCAGGGAGAACAAAAGGTCATTCTTCTGAAGGCCACCCTTCAGAGCGGCCATTGCGACTGATTGGTCCAAGTTTCGGACCTCCAGCATCGCGATGTTGAAACGGTTGATGTAGGCCCGAATGGACTTCCCTTCCCTCTGCTTGATATTGATGAGGGACTCCGAACCCTTCCGGGGGCACCGGCTGCTAACAAAATGGGCCACAAATTGGTGGCTCATTTGATCGAAGGAAAAGATGGTACCCGATTTCAGAGCCGAGTACCAGTTTCTCGTCGCTCCCTTCAAGGTGGATGGGAAGGCCCGGCATAGAATGGCATCGGGAGCGTCGTGAAGCAGCATCATCATCCGGAAGGCTTCCAGATGATCCACCGGGTCCGAAGTCCCGTCGTAGCTTTCGAACTGGGGGAGCTTGAAGTTTGGCGGGATCGATTCCTACATGATCATTTGAGAGAAGGGAGGGTCAGTATAAATATCCTCACCATAAGCGGGGGGAGCATGGCGGAGTTCTTCGATCCGTCGGTTCATCTCTTGGAGTCTCCGATCCAGAAAATTCTCCCGACTTCGAGTCTCGAGGGTCCTCTGGCAGAATTGAGACAGGGATCTTCCAGGGGTGGAGTCGTGGTCCGATTGAGGGCTCTCCACCCTCGGGTTCGCTTTCCCAGGGAGGATGGGGCGGCTGGCCCAAGTGGCCCGCCCTGCCGTCGGGTTCTGGTGTTCCGGAGACACCCTTTCCAGGCGTACTGATGCCTGCGGCTGCTGCTGCTGCATAGCCTGCACAGCTTCTGTGAGGCCTCTGACCTGCTGCGCCAGCAGGTCAAACTGCTCCGCACCGATCGCCATCATCGGAGGAGGAGGAGGAGGAGGAGATTGAGAAATAGGAGGG
This sequence comes from Elaeis guineensis, assembly GCF_000442705.2. Lineage (NCBI taxonomy): Eukaryota > Viridiplantae > Streptophyta > Magnoliopsida > Arecales > Arecaceae > Elaeis > Elaeis guineensis. The sequence goes on along the minus strand of NC_026004.2, from coordinate 41,742,673 downwards.
GAGGATGGAGCCTGAGATCTGACCGCTGAGGCTGTGGACCGTCGCGTGGATGCCTTGCGGGGAGGCATCGAGCAAGGACCAAGTGGAGAAACGAGGAGTGGGTGCTGGAGAAGATGACCGGAGGCGGTCCCGTTGAGCGCTCCTTTAAGAACAAGGATACTGCGAAGACACAGCCCCTTCCTCTAGCACCAATCCTGTTGGTGCAAAAATCCACTTGCGCCGGAGAAGCTGGAGTTGAGGGAGTCGCGGTCACCGTCGGGACCTGCAAAAGAAGTCTAAACCGGAAGTGGGGTTGCTCCGGCAAGACCCTCCGATGCTCATGTCAATTCTCTGCCTCAACAAGAATGGAGTGCTCGAACGAAAATTTTAGCAGAGTTTTTAGGTAAGAATGAGAGCTTATAAAATAACGTATCTGGGGTCCCCCTTTTATAGGCGGGGGAGCAACAAACTGATAGCAGTGTCTGTAACTGTCTGGTAATGGGCCGCCCATAGTCAGGAGGGATTTGTTACGAAGAGTAGTGGAGTAGACCTGTGGCTATCACCGAAGCGCGCCACGTGGAGTCTGCCGCAGGGAGTGGAGCGGCGTCCGTTGTCGCGACTTGCCAGAGGATGGAAGAATCGCGCGGTATCCGTCGCAGGAAGTGGAGCAGGATCGTGGGCATCATAGCGGTCTGCCAGGGAATAATGGAGCCACGCAGAATCCATCGCAGGAAGTGGAGCAGAATCGTGGCCGTTGCTGCGTCATGCCAGGGAGTACAGAACTGTCGGCTGAAGTTCGGCTGGAGTGTCTAGCGGAGAGGGGTGGTTAGCTATCCATTTGAGAGGAGCCCGGAGTCTGGCTCCTGTAAGAGTCCGGACGAAGTCTTCCTTTAGTCGAAGTCGGAGATGAGGCTCGGCTCCCGTAGGGGTCCGGGCGGAGTCTTCCTTGGAGTGGCGGACGGAGCCCAGCTCCCGTAGGAGTCCGGACGGAGTCTTCCTGCGATTGAAGTTAGGTGCGAAATCTGGCTCCCGTAGGAGTCCGAACGGGGCTTACCGGTAGTTGAAGTTGGCGGCGGAGCCCGGCTCCCGTAGGAGTCTGGGCGGAGTCCTCCTTGCGGTTGAAGTCGTGGATGGAGCCCGGCTCCCGTAGGAGTCCGGGCGGAGTCCTCCTGTAGTTAAAGTCAGGTGTGAAGTCCGGCTCCCGTAGGAGTCCGGACGGAGCTTACCGGCAGTTGAAGTTGGCGGCGGAGCCCGGCTCCCGTAGGAGTCCGGACGGAGTCCTCCTTGCGATTGAAGTCATGGACGGAGCCCGGCTCCCGTAGGAGCCCGGGCGGAGTCCTCCTGCAGTTCAAGTCAGGTGCAAAGTCCGGCTCCCGTAGGAGTCCGGACGGAGCTTACCGACAGTTGAAGTTGGCGGCGGAGCCCGACTCCTGTAGGAGTCCGGGCGGAGTCCTTGCGGTTGAATCGTGGACGGGGCCCGGCTCCCGTAGGAGTCCAGGCGGAGTCCTCCTGCAGTTAAAGTCAGGTGCGAAGTCCGGCTCCCGTAGGAGTCCGAACGAAACTTACCGGCAGTTGAAGTTGGCGGCGGAGGCCGACTCTCGTAGGAGTACGGGCGGAGTCCTCCTTGCGGTTGAAGTCGTGGACGGAGCCCGGCTCCCGTAGGAGTCCGGGCGGAGTCCTCCTTGCGGTTGAAGTCATGGATGGGGCCCGGCTCCCGTAGGAGTCCGGGTGGAGTCCTCCTGCAGTTAAAGTCAGGTGCGAAGTCCGGCTCCCGTAGGAGTCCGGACGAAACTTACCGGCAGTTGAAGTTGGCGGCGGAGCCCGGCTCCCGTAGGAGTACGGGCGGAGTCCTCCTTGCGGTTGAAGTCGTGGACAGAGCCCGGCTCCCGTAGGAGTCCGGGCGGAGTCCTCCTTGCGGTTGAAGTCGTGGACGGAGCCCGGCTCCCGTAGGAGTCCGGGCGGAGTCCTCCTTGCGGTTGAAGTCGTGGACGGAGCCCGGCTCCCGTAGGAGTCCGGACGGAGTCCTCCTGCAGTTAAAGTCAGGCGCGAAGTCCGGCTCCCGTAGGAGTCCGGATGGAGCTTACCGGCAGTTGAAGTTGGCGGTGGAGCCCGGCTCCCGTAGGAGTCCGGGCGGAGTCCTCCTTGCGGTTGAAGTCATGGACGGGGCCCAGCTTTCGTAGGAGTCCAGGCGGAGTCCTCCTGCAGTTAAAGTCAGGCATGAAGTCCGGCTCCCGTAGGAGTCCGAACGGAGCTTACCGGCAGTTGAAGTTGGCGGTGGAACCCGGCTCCCGTAGGAGTCCGGGCGGAGTCCTCCTTGCGGTTGAAGTCGTGGACGGGGCCCGGCTCCCATAGGAGTCCGGGCGGAGTCCTCCTGCAGTTAAAGTCAGACGCGAAGTTCGGCTCCCGTAGGAGTCCGAACGGAGCTTACCGGCAGTTGAAGTTGGCGGTGGAGCCCAGCTCCCGTAGGAGTCCGGGCGGAGTCCTCCTTGCGGTTGAAGTCGTGGATGGAGCCTGGCTCCCGTAGGAGTCCGGGCGGAGTCCTCCTGCAGTTAAAGTCAGGTGCGAAGTCTGGCTCCCGTAGGAGTCCGGATGGAGCTTATCGGCAGTTGAAGTTGGCGGTGGAGCCCAGCTCCCGTAGGAGTCCGGGCGGAGTCCTCCTTGCGGTTGAAGTCATGGACGGAGTTCGGCTCCCGTAGGAGCCCGGGCGGAGTCCTCCTGCAGTTCAAGTCAGGTGCGAAGTCCGGCTCCCGTAGGAGTCCGGATGGAGCTTACCGGCAGTTGAAGTTGGCGACGGAGCCCGGCTCCCATAGGAGTCAAGGCGGAGTCCTCCTTGCGGTTGAAGTCGTGGACGGGGCTTGGCTCTCGTAGGAGTCCGGGCGGAGTCCTCCTGCAATTAAAGTCAGGTGCGAAGTCCGGCTCCCGTAGGAGTCCGGGCGGAGTCCTCCTTGCGGTTGAAGTCGTGGACGGGGCCCGGCTCCCGTAGGAGTCCGGGCGGAGTCCTCCTGCAGTTAAAGTCAGGCGTGAAGTCCGACTCCCGTAGGAGTCCGGACGGAGCTTACCGGCAGTTGAAGTTGGCGGTGGAGCCCGGCTCCCGTAGGAGTCCAGGCGGAGTCCTTGCGGTTGAAGTCGTGGATGGGGCCCGACTCCCGTAGGAGTCCGGGCGGAGTCCTCCTGCAGTTAAAGTCAGGCGCGAAGTCTGGCTCCCGTAGGAGTCTGGACGGAGCTTACCGGCAGTTGAAGTTGGCGGCGGAGCCCGGCTCCTGTAGGAGTCCGGGCGGAGTCCTCCTTGCGGTTGAAGTCGTGGACGGAGCCCGGCTCCCGTAGGAGTCCGGGCGGAGTCCCCCTCGGGGTTGTGGATGGAGCCCACAAGGGTTAATCCCGCTGAGAACTTCGGCTGTGGGTATTTTATACCCAATAAAAATTAAATAAAAAATAAATAAATAAACTTCATATCTTGTTACGGATCAATCTTCACCATGAACTGATGATCATGGATATCTTCTGAAGATTCTTTGAAGCCGCACAAATGTCCGACCTCTACGGATATCCACATGAGACTTAGATCTGAACAGAAGCTTTTTGATCTCACTGAGGTGCTAGCTCCCTTTCAGAAATCACATCTTGATGGTTGAAAATTTTCTTCTCTCTCAAGACACTCTTAGAGAAAAAGAAAAAACTAGAAGGATATTGATCTCTACGCTAGAGATCATGAGAAGAATCCTTTCTTCTCTTTTCTTCCTTAAACCCATGCACCAAATATCTACATTAGTGATGTAAGAATTTTTGTCTAATTTTTTGATAAAGAGGAGAGGAAAAACTCATGTCCAAACATGGATAAAAGAGAGAGAGATATGGTCCTAACAACCAACTCTTGATTGTTGGTAAGAAAGAAGGGATAAGCATCTACTTACCTCATGCCCAGGACCTATTCACCGTGCCCTCTCCCATTGAATTTTTCACACACATCTTTCTCTGATTTTGGCACCTCAAATTTGATAACCATTAGCACTTTCAACACCCCATATGGTGCAGGATTTAAAAGGTGAAGGGATAGAGTTTAGATAGGAAATAAGAGTCCAAATAGCCTTGGACTCTCTCTTTATTATGCCACCCACCCAATTTTTGTTTGCACCCAGATATCACATGAAAAATAGGAGATTAAGAAACCATCTTACATGCTAAAAAGAGGAGAGGATATGGCATCAAAATCTGATGGGTGTGGACTTCTTTTATGGTGCATGGAGAGGGAGGAGTTTAAACATCATAGGACTCTTCTTTAAGTGGCTGATCTAAACCAATTTAAACTCCAACCAATCCTAATCATATTAGAAATTGATTAGATCTAAATAGATGAAAATCTAAATCTAATTTGAAGCTCAAACTATTTAGATTAGATGTCACTTAATTAGAGAAGGAGTCCTAGTCCTTTTAGACTCTCTCTTGATACTTGAGTCAAACTCAATTTAATCCTAATCCAATTAGGATTTGGTGCACCTATGAAGATGAGAATTTTTAGTTCAAATAAGAACTTAAACACTCTGATTTAGATCTTAGTCTAATTAAAAATTAAGTCAAACCCAAATTCTAATTCAATAAGGAACTATTCTCCCATGCAATTTGATTATCTCATTACCCAATCAGATTTGATCAAATCAAACCAATGTCCAGTCAAATTAAATCTAATTTAATTAGACTTGATGCAAGCCCCATAGCTCAATCAAATTGAGCCAATTACTAATTAATCCTCCTATAACTCACAACTCTTTAGCGGGTTATTTAATTATAACTTTTGCATTGAATTAATTATCAATCAAATTGATAATCAAATCCTGTCACAATTCATAATCATAATTCAACCATCTGATTCATCAAAAGTCTCTTTATGTGTGATCCCATAGATTCTATTTTGTCTGGTAGTGAGATATATTGTGATCCCTATCACAATATCATTGAAACTCTTTTCAATAGATTGAAACCATTCTAACTCTATCCATCAAGGATCATCGATCATCGAGATGATGCTCGTGGGTCTCACAATCCACTAGTGACACCTAGCAGGTGTAGTGGCACCCCAACAGATAAAAGGTGATAAACCTCTAGGTGCAGTTAACGTATGATACATTCTCTCTATCGTGAGTTTCAATCAGATGACAGGTCATGGACGAATCGTCAAATCTCATCATTAGTCATATGATAGATTCAATCAGTTCGAATCTCTATGTGATTCTCATAAAAACTTTTTTCATGAATCACACTGCTATGGCCAAAGACTTAAAGACTCAACTTCATAAATTTTATAGGACTACTCTCTTCTGCTAGGATCGATAGATCCCATCTAGGTGCACACCCTACTCCTACAGTGAACCAACTGTCACCAACATCCACTATAAAAGCTCATTGAGATCCATGTTTATGTGTTAGTTAAACTCCAACAGGCTCACTGCGAGCAATTATAGCACCACAGGTCAAAGAACCAGTCATATAACTACAGTATCGAGAAAGTCACTAACGAGTGAGCAGACATCCATGTGACTTCTCGTGTTTGTCAGGCTCAGTGCTAGTTGTTCTCTAACAATCATCTGACTCTTACTCCAGTGTCACTACACCATAGACTCGAGATCCATCTGTCTGAAGGAAGCAATCTGTACACTGATCTATCTAGATCAATCACCATCCCCATGATGATCCTATGACCAGGAGCAATTTAAGAATTAACCATCAATGACATATGTCTCAAATTCTCAACTCTTTGAAAATATATGTTATCATCTTGTTAATCTCTAGGATGATTTATGGACATATAAAATATGAATGATGATATAAATACCCATTAAGTACAAAATCATGTCCTAAAAATATGATATAAGTCAGTCAAGATTGGCTTCTAGGGCATACATCCAACATTTCTCACGCGCACTCTTTTCTTAACATGCACAAAAAGAAGTTGCACCACAAATATTTTCTTTTTATCCCTTGATCTCTTTGCATATTATCTCCATCTCTTGATTTGAATCAAATTCAAAATAGGAAAGAGATTAGGAGATAAGATAGATGACTCACCATGAGTGTCGCCCCTCCTTTCTTGCACCCACTCTTTCTTATGCAAAAACTCCTCACACAAAAACATGTTTTCATGAGAAACTTAGGTGTGGAACCCTAGGGCGTGTAAGGGGAGAGAGTCCTAGAGAGATGGGACTCTAGGATTTTCTATTTTGGTTTAAACCAAATCAAATTTGGTTTGATCCAAAAAAAGAATGGAACCTAATCAAATTAGGAACCTAATCTCTTTAATTAAATCCTAATCTAATTAGAAATTAATTAAATTTAAATCTTAATCAAATCAAGAATTAATCTCTCTCACAATTAGACTGGATCCAATCAAACTCATTCTAAGTCAAAATGAATTCAATTCAATTAGACTTGATTTGAACCTCATTGCTCAATCAAATTAAGCCAATCAGCAATCCAATTATTAATTAATCTTTTTATAATTCACTAACACTTAATGAATTACATAACTGCAGTATTTGTATGAGGTTAATCATCAATCATATTGATAATTATACTCTTTTATGATTCATAATCATTAATCAACCATCTGATCGGATAAGAACCACTTTTGTGCATGATCTCATAAGTTCTATTCTATCTGGTAGTGAGATATATTGTGATCTCCATCATAATATCATCGAAACTCTTTTCGATAGATTGAAATAATTCCAACTCTACCCTTCAAGAGTCATCAATCATCAAGATGACTTTCGATGAGTCCCATAATCTACTAGTGACATCTAGCAGTATGTAGTGACAATCCAGCAAAATAAAAATATAAATCTCTGATGTAGTTACTGTGTGATTCAATCCTTCTATCATGAGTTCTGACTTGATGGAGGTCATAGAGAACTTGTCAAATCTTATCATCAGTCATACATCAGATTGGCTCGACTTGAGTTCGCTTATGAATCCCATGAAAACTCTTTTGCAGTATTCACACTTACTTTGGCTAAAGACCTTTTGAACTCAGTCTCGCAAATCATATATAGAACTTCTCATTTTCTACCAAAATTGATAGATTCTATCTAGGTGCATCCTACTCCTAACGGCGAATCTGAATCTACTGTGGCCAATATACATAGCAAGGATCTGAATAGTTAGGATCTAAAAAAATGTGTAGTCAAACTCAGTAGCCTCGCTGCGAATAGCCGATGACACCGTAGATCAAAGGATTAATCACACCACTACAGCATTAAGACAATCACTGATGAGTGAGTAGACATCAAAGTAATTTTTCGTGTTGGTCACACTCAGTGTAAGTTATTCTCTAACAACCATCTGTACTTTCACCCCGATGTCTCTATACTGCAGATCTGAGACTTATCTGTCCAGAAGGAAGGTGATCCATATATCGATCTTAAATAGATTGATCACTGTCTTCCATGACGATCCATTGATCGGGAGCATTTAGAAATAAATCACTAATAATGTATATCTCAAATTCTCAACACCTTAAGAATAGATAAAATCATCTTTATTAATTTCTAAGATAAATCATGGACCCATAAATATGATTGAAATAAAAATATATTTTGTTAATAATAAAAGTATTACAAATATAAAGTTAAGTCTTGAAATTATAAAATATATCAGTCAATAATTGGCTTCTAAAGCACTCATCTAATAAACTTCTACTTGACCTAAAGCCAATTGACCATATACCTAAGATCCATCTTCTCAAGGTGAGCTTTAGTCTTCCATTGGCTAAGAGGCTTGGTCAGCGGGTCCATCACGTTCTATGCAAAGTCGACTCTCTGTACCTCGACGAACTTCTTCTCAAGGTATTCGCATATGATGTGGAACCGTCGCTCTACATGCTTGGACTTCTGGTGAGACTTGGGCTCCCTAACAAAAGCTATGGTACCACTATTATCGCAATATAGTGTAATGGCATCTGATGGCGATACATCCAGCTCCACAATAAACTTTTTGAACTAGAAAACTTCCTTAGTAGCTTCAGAGGTCGTGATGTACTCGGCTTCCATGGTCGAATCTGCAATGACCGGCTACTTGGAACTCTTCCAGCTAATTGATCCTCCATTACATAAGAAAATACACCCCAATGTAGGCTTTCTATCATCAATATAAGTCATAAAGTCTAAATCAATGTATCCCTCCACTTTCAGCTCTGATCCTCCATCAAAGATCAAGAACAAATCCTTAGTCCTTCTCTAGTACTTAAGGATGTTCTTCACACCAATCCAATGCTCTTCACCTAGATTTGCCTAATATCTGCTCATAATACTCACAGCAAGGGCTATATCAGGTCGTGTACATAACATGACATACATGAGGCTCTTTATTGTCGAAGCATAAAAAATCTTGCTCATGCACTGGATCTCTTCAGGTGTGTCAGGATACATCTTCTTGGAGAGATGAATGTCATGTCTAAGCGGTAAGAGACCCCTTTTGAAGTTTTTCATACCGAACCTCTTCAGTACCTTCTCTATATACATTCTCTGTAAGAGTCCTATCATTCTCTTAAATCTATCCCTATAGACCTTCATACTAAGAATGTAGAAGCTTCTTCTAGGTTTTTCATAGCGAATTCTTTTGACAACCATACTTTAACCGATGGTAGCATGAAAATATCATTTTCAATCAGGAGAATGTCATCTACATACAATATGAGAAATATGATAGTGCTCTCACTGACTTTTTTATACACACACGGCTCCTTCGTATTTTTGATAAAATTAAATATTTTGATCATATCATTAAAGCGAGTGTTCCAACTTTGAAATGCTTGCTTGAGTCTATATATGAACCTTTGCAGCTTGCAGACCTTGTGATCACTATCACTGGATGTGAAATCCAAAGACTATTTCATATAGATATCTTCCTCAAGATATCTATTTAGGAAAGTAATTTTCACATCCATCTACCAAATTTTATAGTCATGAAAAGCTGCAACTGCAAGCAGAGCCTAGATGGATTTTATCATGGCCATGGATGAAAAATTTTTCTAATAGTCAATGCCTTTCCATTGACTATAACCTTTCGCAACCAGCCTTGTCTTATAGATCTCTACTTGACCATCTGACTCAATTTTTCTTTTATAGATCCATTTACACCCAATAGGTATAATACTTTCTAATGGATCTGCTAAGGTCCAAACCTGGTTGGAATGTATGGAGTCAATTTTTGATTTCATTACTTCCATCCATTTTTCAGAGTCAACATCTAACATCACCTCATCATAGGTCTTGCGATCATTTCTAATGTCCCTATCTCTCATAAAGAATGTTTTCTCTAGATCCTCTATAAGAATACTTAAGTACCTTTCAAGAGGATGAGAGATCCTACTTGATTTATGAGATGGAGGAGGTACCACATCTATTGGCTTACTACTAGGTTTAGGTTCTTGGACTCGATGCTCTTCAGAGACCTTCTCTACGAGCTTAATATTTCTCTCACTGCCTCCATCTTGGATAAACTCCTTTTTCAAGAAGACGATATGATGGCTCACAATCACATTATGATCCTTAAGAAGATAGAAGTAGTATCCTATGAATTTCTTAGGATGCCCTATAAAATGAGCCCTAAAAGATCTAGCATCTAACTTGTCAGCCTGCTGTCACTTGACATAGGCCAGACATCTCCAAATCTTGAGATATCTAAGAGTTGACTTCTTATCATGCCATAACTCGTATGGTATGGTAGGAACAGATTTAGAGAGAACCTAATTTAAAAGATGAATTGTAGAAGTAATGCATATCCTTAGAGAAAGATAGAAAGATCTGTGAAGCTCATCATAGATCGGATCATATCTAATAGGATCCGATTCTTCCTTTGGATATCTCATTGAGTTGAGATATCTCTGGAGGTGTCCACTATAAGACTATGCCGTTATCCTTAAGATAGGTTCGAAATTTTTCACTAAGATTCTCGATCTGATCGAAGAAACTTTATAGATTTTTTGATCTATTTTTTTACTTCATGTTTGAATTTAATAAATTTTTCAAAGGCTTCAGACTTACAATGCATCAAATACACAAATTCATACGATGAATAATCATTGGTAAAACATATGAAGTAGACATAGCCACCTTTGACTTATACATCAAATGGACTGCACACATCAATGTGAACCAGGGCTAATATCTCAGTGGTCCTTTCCTTTTATCCCACAAAAGGCAACTTAAGCCATCTTTTCTTGAAGATAGTGTTAGAAAATATGTCCCAAAAGTCAATCGTCAGCCTGTTGATGGTTGAGCAATCTTGTATTATAATTGATTTGTTAATAAATAAAATATATTTTTGGTATTTTTATCATAAGTTTTCATCTTCTAATGAACTCTGTTGTTGTGATGAAATCTTTAGGACTATTTAGGTTCGATAAAGAGAGGATTTATCGATTAGTCCTTAAAACTGTTTACGACCAAATGATAGGCTGTTAATAAGGACGACAGCTTCTATCAAGCATAGATCGCTGTAGGCCATATGGGTTGGTTGTCCTCTTAATCAAGGAGTGTGGAGATACTGGTATGGCATACAGATAGATGTAAAGGTACATCGTCATTGAATGTGACCAACTCCAGAGCATTCTGCTATCGAGAATGCCTCTGATGGGATATAGGTATAAGTGTCCCTTAGACCTGAGATCGCCTTAATGACTTGCAAACAACTCACTGTGCTTTGGTACTGGACTAACTGAATTTTTAATTTAGTGATGGAAGGCTTCTGACACAGTCAAGTACTTACGAAGTCAGAGTGTGATCAAGATAGGATTGACCACTCCAAGAGTTGGAGAAGAATGAGTTGCTGTAATTCAATTTAGCAAAATCTTAGCTAGGGTAATCCATCAGATGGATTTGATATCTTGAAATACAATATGGACAACCTGATCAGAGTTGACAGTTGAACTCTGAGGTGTCCTATAAGTATTTTGATCAAGGGGATAAATTATATGAAAACTATATCTGCATGGGTTCTAAGGATGTTGTTCTACACATTCGACCTATCCGACCGTCGGGTACCATTGCTAGATGATCACTTCGATTGATATAAAAATTTATTTTTATGTTATCGACTTAGGTTCAGACCTATAAGGTCACACACATTAGAGTTTACGATCTGATCGGATGGTTGATCAACGATTAAGAATCGTTCTAAGGTTAAATGATCAATACGATTGACATTTAACCTAGTGCAAGTGTTACAGGAGGATCGATTAGCAATTCAATTACTAATTGGCTTAATTTGATTAAGCCAATGGGCTGAGATTAAGTCTAATTGAATATGATTTAATTAGATTTAGTTTGAGCTTGATTGGATCAAGTTCAATTGATTTATTGGATAAGCCAAGTGCGAGAAAAAACTAGTCCTAGTTCAATTAAGACTTGGGTCAACCTAATTTTTAATTTGATTAGAAAATTAAATCAGATTTAAATTTAATTTAATTTGATTAAATTAGGTTTTTAATTGGGTTAAGATCTATTTTAATTAGATTGATTTGATTTTGGTTGGATTTAATTTGAGAAACCAAATTTGAACAAGTCATAGATTGAATCCTAGTAAGACTAGGATTCCACCTTGCGCCACCTTAGCCTCCCACACCCACTCTCTCTTATTTTGTATAATAAAATCTTCTCTCCCAGGCCTTCATGCATGCCCAAAGTTTTTCACTCTTTCTCTCTTACATGGAATGTGGTTGTGGATCAAGTCAAAGTAGAAATTAGTTTGGATTTCAAATTCTATGAGATAGAATTTTAGGAAACCAAAACTCTTTCCTTATGACACTGATTTTATCCAAATTTTTTTTAGAATTTTTTTTGAAATTTTTTTACAAATATAAAAATTATTTTTGAAAAGTCAAATCCCAACCCTCAGTCCAAAATTTAATTGAGAATTAAGAAGTTATTTGATTAAGTTCTAGAATTATGAATTGAAGAACCTAAGACACAAACCATAACACATTGGGTTAATGGGTTAGTGGGAATTAGGTCCATTAATTGGGTTAGACCTAAGGTTAGATTAAAGATGGACTTAATTAAAGAATTAACTAAATCTAATCAATTATTGTCTTAGATTAGGTCAAAAATTCTCTAGATCAATTACAATAGTTGTAGTTGGTCAAGTTCATATCTTTAACGAGAACCAAATGGACTTGAATCTTGGCTAAGCGATTTAGCATGAACTGTTAGGTTGATCTAATCGAAACTAATTAAACTAGTTGATATCTAAGGTAAATCAGACTGATGGTTCTTAATTGGCAGCCGCTTATCTGGCCATTTCTGATGGTGTCTAAGGCAAGTTTTGGCAGACCCTCCCACCGATCGAACTTACCTGGCCTCTTGATGAAATTATATTTTAATCAAATCACTTGACTATTCAAGCTGACCCATGTCAGCTATATAAATCAGTGTGACTGATTTAGGTGCTCCTAGACCAGCACTTTTAATGGTCTCCCTTAAGCTGACTTGGTGAAGCCAGTGAGAGGATCATGATAAGCTGGTTCATCTGACCTGCTCCTCTAAATCAATTAAATCTTCTAAAATTATTAGGTCTTTAAAATAAAATAGTTATAGTGATAACTAGATCATAGCCTCCTATTAAGTGGATGATAATGGGTTCATCAGTTGGATAATCATTGGAGGTCCAAAGGCCTGGTGCTTATCGGCTGATGGAATTGTCATTCATAATATGATTTTTTGACTGCATCTTTCTAAATGGTGGTTAGGTTAGCCAACCAAAGTTGGACCTAATCATTCATTGGCTAGATGGGCTAAGTATGGTCATGTTAATGGTTGGACCTAACCAGACCTTTTCAATGGAGACCAAAGCCTACTGATTAGGGACTGGGGCAAAATTAAAATTACTAAAAATTATTTAGAGAAATAATTGGTTATGAACCTACCCTTAGATGTACTTAGATTGACCAACTAAAGTTGGGCTTGTGTGCAGTCTAAGTGGATTCTAATATCCACTAAAGCATTAGGGTAATTCCTCGAATTGGAGGTAGAGGCTACCAATTCGAATAAAATAATGGAAGAAACCTTTTGATTAAAGTCCAAATCGTTAAATTTAATGAATCAATTACAAATTAGGTTATGATTTTCTTTTGTGCAGATATGGCTACTTTTCTATCACTCTGATCATTGTTGGACCATGATAATTTGGTGGGATCCAACTTTAGTAGCTGGTACTAAAAGTTGAAGATAGTCCTGGAACATTAACGGATCCTATATGTGATAACGGATCTTGCATCTGAGGAGCCAGCCGCCAATGCATGTGGAACAGTCAGAGATACTTACCAAAAGTGGCTCAATGACCGGACCACGGTGTGCTGTATTATGCTGGCTGCCATGAGCAACGAGTTTAGTTGCATATTTGAGATGGCTCAGCCAAAGGACATGCTTCAAGTGTTGGAGGATGCCTTTGACACACCCGATGATGTGGAGAGGCACAAGACTAGTTGTGCTATCTTCAACATCAAAATATGGGATGGTGTCTCTGTCACTGATCATGTACTGTACAAGATCGAGCTGATGGAGCATTTGAGCAAGCTCAATTTTTTCTTGTCTGAGCATCTTGGGAAAGATGCAATACTGAACTCACTGTCTAAATCTTATCTCCTATTCCTCACTCATTATAGAATGACAAAGCATGAAGTAAACTACCACAGATTACTGGGGTTGCTTCAGAACTTTGAGAAGGATCACTAACTCCACAAGGAGTCGGTGAACTTAGTGAGAGGTTCGTCTTCTGGTTCTCAACCCTTTGAGAAAGGAAAGAAGAACAAGAAGAAGAAAGTGAAGAAGGTATAAGTTCAAGCTCGAACATCAGTGCAGGGCCAGATCAGAAAGATCAAGCCTGATAAGAGTCAAACTGAATGCTTCTTTTACAAGAAGTGGAGGTAATGGAAGAGGAACTATCTTTAGTACATTGCCTCTCTGGACCCGAACAGGCAGAGAAAGAAGCAAGCTGTTGCTGGGCAAGGTATTTATATGATAACTCCTTGCAATTTCTCTATTTGTGATATAACTGACTGGGTATTGGATACTGGTAGCCCTTACCATATTTGCAATTTGTTGCAGGAGTTGCAGGTCAGTAGGAGATTCGAGCAAGGCGAGAGGTTCCTGAATATTGGAGATAGAAGATCAGTTCCAGTTCTAGCATTAGGAATCTTGAAACTTGTATTTGAGTCCCGTACCATTGTTCTTAATGATTGTCATTTCTGTCTCAGTTTCTTTTTAAATGTTATTTATGTAGGTCTTCTAGTCAAAAATGATTATGAAATTTCAATAAAGAAACAAGTTTGTAATATCATTATGAATGGTGTTACTATTTTTTATGGATATTTAAACAATGATGTGTATATGTTATCACAACTTGTTAACGTAGTCTATTCTACTGGCAAGCATCTTAGATTAGATAGTGTATCAGATATCTACTTATGGCACTATAGGTTAGGTCATATAAACAAAAATAGGATAAACAGATTGACTCAAGAGGGAATCCTCGAAGTCAGTGATTGTGAATCACTTCCAACTTGTGAGTCCTATCTTCTTAGTAAAATGATCAAGTCACCTTTTACTGAAAAAGGTGAGAGAGCTACTGAGCTCTTGGGCCTAGTACATACTGATGTATGCAAGCCCATGAGCACAAGTGCTAGAGGTGGATATTTCTACTTCATCACTTTCACGGATATCTATCCAGATATGGATATATCAATCTGATGAAATATAAGTTGGATTCATTTGAAAAGTTCAAATGATTTTGAAGTGAAGTAAAAAAATAAACTGGAAAGAGTATTAAAACTCTTCGATCTGACCGAAGAGGGACATACCTTTCTGGTGAGTTTCTCATATATCTAGGAGAGAATGAGATTCTCTCCCAATGGACTCCTCCAGGAACACCATAGCATAATGGTGTGTCTGAAAGGAGAAATCAGACTCTGTTAGACATGATCCGATCTATGATGGGTTTTGCTAGCTTGCCGATATTCCTCTGGGGATATGCACTCGAATCAGTCTGTTATCTATTAAATAGGATTCCAAGTAAGTCTGTAATTAAGACTCCATATGAGATATGGACAGGACATAAGCCAACACTTTCACACCTTAGGGTCTGGGGGTGCCCGGCCTATGTCAAATGATTAGTTACAGATAAATTTGGATCTAGGTCTGACAAATGCACATTCATTGGGTATCCCAAAGAGATCAAAGGATATTTTTTCTACCATGCTGATGAATAAAAGGTGTTCATCAGTCTTAAGGCAACTTTTTTAGAAAAGAAGTTCCTTGGTGAAGGAACCGTTGCCTCTAAGGTTGAACATGATGAAGTTCAACAGGTAGAAAGACTGACACCAATAGCTAAACCTGAGTCAGATTTGATTAGATCAGATCCAGAGCCCAATGTACCTGCACTATTAAGGCGATCTGATAGTGTACAGCATCAGCCAGAAAGATACTATGATTTTTTGGTCCGACATGGTGATCCCATCGAACTCGATGAGAACGATGAGGATCCGATCATCGACATGGATGTAATGCAGAGATCTGATTTCAAGAAATAGCTTGAAGCCATGAAATTATTCTGTTGGTACAGAATTCCGTCGACATCGGAGAAGCTAGAGTCGAGGGGATCGCATCCACCATCGGGACCTGTAAGAGAAGTCTAAACCGGAGTTGGAGGTGCCCTGGTAAGACCCTCCGATGCTCAAGTCAGTATTCTGCCTGATTGACAGCGACTGATTGACAGCGACATCTGTAATCGTCGGATATGTATCTAGGGGTCTAGAGTCACCCTGACTCTAGACGGAGAGACCCCCAGATACGTTCTTCTCTATAGACGGAGAACGTAACTGATTGACAGCGACGTCTGTAATCGCCTGATCGTGGGTCGTTCGGAGCCACGCAGAGTTTGTTATGGAGAGTAGTGACGTAAGGAGGCTGTTCAGGGCCACGTGGAGTTTGTTATGGAAAATAGAGTGGTGTCCGTTGTCGTGACTTGCCAGAGAGTAATGGGGCTGCATGGAATCTGTTGCAGAGAGTGGAGTGGGGTAGTGGCCATTGTCGTGACTTGCCAGAGAGTTCGGGTCTGACGGCTGAAGCTTGGCTGGGACGTCTGATGGAGCGGAACGGCTTTCTATCTCAGCAATCTAGGAGAAGCTCAGTTGTTTCTGAGGTTGCTGACGAGTCTACTATTGTCGGATGTCTTGGATGCTGATGCGACAGGTGGGAGTCATCTACTGTAGAAGCTCAGACGGAGACTTTCTATTGGTGGAGTTCGGTAGAAGTCCGATTGCCAGAGAAGTCCTTCTGGAATTTGCCTAATGTGGAAGCTCGTCTGAAGGTTGTCCGCCGGAAAGGTCCAGTTTGCAGCGGGTCGTCCGACAGTGAAGTTTGGATAGCATTGTGGAGGTTTGTCCGCTAGAAGAGTCTTGAGGACACTGTGGAAGGTCGAACGTTGGAGGAGTCTGGGATTCAATTCTGCTGTATTCCTATTCTGGCTTTTGTAGGAGTCTAAAAGGAGTCCGCTTATTATAGAAGCTCAGATAAAGATCGATTGTCGTGGAAGCTCAGATGGAGACTTCTTATTGTTGAAGTCCCGCTGCTGGAGAAGCTCGATCATTGATGAAGTTCGAAAGAGGTTCGGAGTAGAGATCCGGCTAGTGGAGCCCGTCCGTTGTAGGAGTTCATTTGTGATTCATCCACTGCAGAAGTTTGGATGGAATCCGACTCTTGTAGAAGCTCGAATGAAGTTCGCTTGCAATAGAAGTTCAGGATAGAAATCTGATTCTTGTAGGAGCTCGAATGAAATCCAAAAGGCGATCGACCATCGTGAAAATTCGGATGGAGTCTGGCTACTGTAGAAGTCCTGCTGTTGGAGAAGCTCGGACATTGATGTATTCCGGAAGAAGTTCGGAGTAAAGTCGTTCGTGGCCGAAAAAAATCTAGAAGAGATTCAGAGGGTAGCCAATCACTGTAGAAAGTCGGCTGATAATGAAGCCCAGGGAGCATTTGGAGCAGTCCGATAGATGAATAGGGGAGCTCATTATCGGAGAAGTTCGGATGGTATTATGGAAGCTCAGATGGTGGAGGGGGTTCAGAGAGACGCCATGTAAGGTCGGAAGCCGGAAGAGCCCTAGAAGGGTCGGCCTTTTACAAACTTCGGCTGGGGGTATTTTATAACCAACACCAATCCCCCTACTTCCGAGTTCGGATTCCGAATGAAGTACAGAAAAATTTTCATAGCCGAAGTTATCTCCCTCAATTTTCATACTTGGATGTTTCTAGATATTTTGGCATTTGGTGCGCTGGTGCTGGAGCCTTTTCGAATCGAGATGATTCAAAAAGATTTTTTCGAGATTTTTGCTGGAGTATTGCTCTAGGTATGGCGCAATAATGGTTCTATTAGTTGTCGGCCACTTTCAGCCGCCTACCATGATGAGTGGGACACATGGCGGTTGTAGATCGGTCAGAGGAGATCCACGATCATTATTCTGTCGGACCTCATCGCCTATTTAAACCTGCCCTCCTCCTTCAAGGGTTTCACTTTGCCTGAAAGTTTCTTCGGTCCCTCCTTCTTCCTGAGAGTTCCACTCTTCCTCAGCATCCTTTTCGGCCTTTGGCGTTCTTCGAGTCATCCCCATCTCTGCATCCTGCATCCTTCGGACTGTTGTGATCTAGGTGGTGTGCCCAAGGCCCAGGGGACCAAGGCTAAGACCAAGGTCCATCAATCATGAGGGCTTCATGGAGGCTCTAGGGCTAGTTGGGCCCTAGGTTGAAAGGCTGTGGGCCTTTCGGGTTCTTGAGGTCTAGGTCATGTGGGCCTCAAGGGACCAACTCTTTATGGGCCAGGTCTGGGCCTAGGATAGGTGAGATTAGGTCGAGTCATGGGTGTACATGGGCTTGGGTTAACCTAATCTCCCATAGAATTGGTCAAGGGAGTTTTGGGTTTGGGTCACTTGACCCTGTGTTTATATATACATGCACTGTACAGGTTTGACTAAGCCAAGGAATACGAAAACCCTTTCTCCCAAGTTTCTCTCTCTCTTCTCCCTCTCTCTTCAGCTATTCTCCATGCCCCAGGAGCAAGAAACCCTAGGGTTTCTTGCCGCCAGGTCCATAGAAGGCAGGAAAAGCAGGGGAGGCGCTAGGGTTTTGAGCCCCTCCCCTTTGTGCCACCAACTATATTGCCTCTCTCTCTCTTGCAGCCATCCAAAAATTAGGTCCAAGACTTAGAATCTCTTGCTACAAGGTTGATACAAGTTTCTCTCAGATCTGGAGTTGATCTGAGGTCGTTTGAGGTGCGGGTGAGATCTCCATCAACAGATCTACAGGAAAGGCTGCAGCAGGATAGATCTGCAAGGTCTGGTTCTATCTATCTTCTTCTCTATCTAGAACACCCCGATTCAAGATTTATGAATTGGAAGACCTCAATCCAGGCCTGATCTAGTTGGCTACCAGATCTTGGATTTTTTAGAGGTGATCTTAGAGGCATTCTTCATCTGGAACGAAAGGCTAACGAAAAAGATAGCAACCAGACTGATTTCGTCAAGGGCCTTCGATCGAGTCCAGAAGTCTCCAGATTTATTTGTTGCTGGTTCTGCTGCACCCAAGGTCCATGGGACGAGCCGAGATTGTGCTCCAATAGTTGGTATCAAAGCCAGGTTGGTGAGGAAGCGGTTCCAAGCATGAGAAGTTGAAGATCCCAAGTGCTGAAAATTTTTAGCAAGGTACCATCAAGGTATATTCTACACTTCTTAATTTTATATTGCTTGTTTGGCTTGGATCCAGTTATGGGCAGCAATATGAAGGTCGATTTTGAGAAATTTGATCATAAGAAAAAATTTTTCATGTAAAAAATTAGGATGGAGGATCTTCTGGTGCAAGCAGATCTGGATCAGGCTTTGGATGAGAAGCCTGAGGGAATGACAGATAGACAGTGGGCATCGTTGGAGAAGAAAGCATGCTCGGTGATCAGAGGATGTTTGGTAGATGCAGCGTTGTATTCGGTGCTGGAAGAAAAGACCCCGAAAGGCCTTTGGTCGAAGTTGCACACTATGTATATGGGGAAGAATATGTGCAACAAGCTAATGCTGAAGAAGAGGTTGTACAGTCTTCGGATGCAGGAGGGATCTGATGTGATTGGCCACATTCAGAGGTTCGACCAGTTGTGCACGGAGTTGATGAATATCGGGGTGAAGCTAGATGACGAGGATAAGTTCTTGTTGCTTTTGTATTCGCTGCCAGGATCATATGACTCTTTGGTGACTATACTGCTCTACGGTAAGGAGACTCTGGATATGAGGACATGGTCTCGGTGCTGAGGTCTAATGAGCAAAAGAAAAAGTTGACCAGAGATCGGGCTCCCTAGGAGGGTTTGGCAGTAGGGGAGAGGACAGATAGAGGCAGAGGTAGAAGCAAGTCCAGGGGACAGTCCAAGTTCAGGAAGAGAAAGAAAGAGATGAAATACTTCAAGTGCAACGAGTTCGGGCACTTCAAGCGAGAATGTCCACTATGGAAGAGCAAGAAGGGAGAAAGAAGTGGCTCAGAATCAGTGAGTGCAGTTGCTGGGCAGCAGGTGGAGGATGATCTACTTGTGGTATCAGATGGTCACAGGCATTACACAGAGGAGTGGACACTAGACTCTGCATGCTCACATCACTACACACCACACAAGTCTTGGTTTGCGACATACACCAAGACAGATGAGGGATCAGTGACTCTAGATGACAATCATCCTTGCAAGGTGGCTGGGATAGGGACAGTCAGGGTGAGGATGTTTGATGGGATTGTGAGGACATTGACAAATGTAAAGTACATCCCGGAGCTGGAAAAGAATCTGGTGTCACTAGGCTACTTGGAGCGCAGTGGATACAGCTTCAGCAGTAGGGCTAGAAGTAGAGTACTGAACATTTCCAATGGAGCTATGATAGTGATGAGAGGCAGGAGGTTGGACAATAACCTCTATCGCATGGAGGGATCTGTGGTGATCGAAGAGTCTGATGCAGCAGCTGCAGCACAAGACCAGCAGGGGGCTTACAGGATGTGGCACTACCGCCTAGGCCACATGGGTGACAAGGGGCTGAGAGAGTTGAGCAGGAGAGGACTCATCTCTGATCTAGAGGATGGTGCTACAGGAGAGATCTGTGAGCCTTGCTAGATGGGAAAGCAGAGGAGAGTTCAGTTCAACATCAGTACAACCCGCAGTGCAGCTCCTCTGGAGTTAGTACACACGGATGTGTGGGGACCAGCCCCAGTTTCAGCTAGGAATGGGGCCAGATACTTCATGACTCTGATTGATGATTTCTCAAGAAAACTCTGGATTTACTTCATGAGAGAGAAGTCAGAGGTCTTCACCAAGTTCAAGATCTGGAGAGCTGAGGTGGAGAAGGAGCAGGGGAGGAGCGTGAAGTATCTGAGGTCAGACAATGGCGGGGAGTACACCAGCAGAGAGTTTCAGGATTACTGTGAGGAGTGTGGGATCAGGAGATACTTCTCAGTTAAGGAGACTCCACAGTAGAATGGGGTGGCCGAGAGGATGAACAGAACACTTCTGGAAAAGGCACAATGCATGAGGCTGCAGGCAGGGCTTCTAAAGGCGTTCTGGGTTGACATAGTTGACGCAGCGGGTTACTTGATCAATCGGTCACCTCACACCAGGTTGGATGGCAGGCTTCCAGAGGAGGTGTGATCTGGGAGGACAGTTGGGCTGGGTCATCTACGGGTATTTGGGTGCACGGCCTATGTGCACATTGGAGCTGGTGAGCGGAGCAAGCTAGATGCCAGATCACGTAAGATGGTGTTTCTAGGCTATCCACGAGGAGTTAAGGGATATGAACTGTGGGATCCCTTGGAAAAGAAGGTCATCATTAGTCGAGATGTGACTTTTGATGAGGAGTCAGTCCTACAAAGGTGAGCAGGCATGGAGGAGCAGTAGGAGCGGGAGGAGGTCCAGCAGGGCACTGCTGGACAGCTTACCTCTTTGATTTTGCCTCTTGCAGGTACTACGGGAGGACATGACATTCAGGTGGAGAACCTACCTAAGGTGTCTCCACAGGTGGAGAGGACTCAGATGGATGATCGAGGCGAAGAGGTCCAGCAGGAGCGAGCTGGATCGAGGACTGATATCGGTGTTGCCCTACACAAGCCCAAGAGGACCATCAGGCAACCAGACCGATATGGCTTCGAGGAGATGCTGTCATATGCCTTGGTGATAGCGAATGGAGACCCATATATGTATTAGGAGGCTATTGAGAGCCAGGACAGAGAGCGGTGGGTCCAGGCGATGTCCGAGGAGATGTAGTCTCTCCACCAGAACTAGATGTGGCAATTGGTGCAATTGCCACAGGAGAAGAAGCCCATTGGCTGCAAATGGGTTTACAGTCGCAAGGAAGGGCCTTCAGAGCAGGGAGGTATCAGATTCAAGGCAAGGTTAGTGGCCAAGGGATACTCCCAGAAGGAAGGCATCGACTTCAGCGAGGTCTTCTCTCCCATCGTCAGACATACTTTTATCAGAGTGTTGCTGAGCATTGTAGCAGCTCAGGATTTAGAGCTGGAGTAGATGGATGTCAAGACGGCATTCCTCCATGGGCATTTGGAGGAGAGGATTTACATGGAGCAACCACCCAGTTTCAGGGATCCAGGATCAGAGGGAAAGGTTTGTTTGTTGCAGAAGTCGCTGTACGGGCTGAAGCAGTCGTCGAGGCAATAGTACTAGCAGTTCGACTCCTATGTGCGCAGCATTGGACTTTCCAGTGCGAGTTTGATCCCTGTGTTTATGTTCAGTCTCTTGAGGATGGTTCTAGGGTGTTCCTACTCTTGTATGTGGATGACATGCTTATAGCATGCAAGAGTAGGAAGGTTGTGCAGGATCTGAAGGCATCCTTATCTCGAGAGTTTGAGATGAAGGATTTGGGCCCTGTAAGGAAGATCCTAGGCATGGAGATTTTCAGAGATCGAGCCCGAAGGGTGCTGCATCTATCTCAAGGGGGCTATATATAGAAGGTCTTAGAGAGGTTCGGGATGAAGGGAGCAAAGCCGGTGGAGCTACCACTTGCCGGTCACTTCAGACTCTCGAAGACCATGGAGCCAAAGACTGAGGTGGAGGCTCAGGAGATGGAGATGGTTCCTTATGCTTCAGGAGTTGGGAGCTTGATGTATGCGATGGTCTGTTGTAGGCCAAACATCGCTCATGCAGTGAGTCAGGTTAGCAGGTTCATGGCGCAGCCTGGCAGGGAGCACTGGAAAGCTCTGAAGTGAATATTCAGATACCTGGCAGGTTCAGTTGGAGTTGGCATCAGCTACGAACAGCGAGGAGGTGCAGTGGGATACTCTGACATGTCCAAAGAGGCTCAGGGGCTGATTGGCGGTTATGTAGATGCAGACTTCGATGGAGATGTGGATACCCGGAGGTCTACGACAGGCTTCATCTTTAGCCTGTATGGAGGTCCTATTTCTTGGAGATTGAGTCTGCAGCCTATCACGGCTCTATCCACTACAGAGACAGAATACATCGAGCTGACAGAAGCAGCTAAGGAGAAAATTTGGCTGAAGGATTTGTTGACGGAGATGGGCCTTACTCAGGAGGCCATTAGAGTGCACTGTGACAGCCAGAGTGCACTTCTATTAGCACAGAACTCAGTCTGTCATGCAAGAACAAAGCACGTCGACATTCAGTATCATCGGATCAGGGAGCTTGTGGAGAATGGCGAGGTGGAGCTGGTAAAGGTACATACCAAGGAGAATCCAACTGATGCACTTACGAAGGTACTTCCACGGGATAGCTTTCAGAGATGTGTTGAGTTGATTCGACTGATGGACAGAGTGGAGCTGGTTGAGGCCTTGGGACACCAAGGTAGAGATTGTTGTGATCCAGGTGGTGTGCCCAAGGTCCAGGGGATCAAGGATAAGATCAAGATCCATCATTCATGAGGGCTTCATGGAGGCTCTAGGGCTAGTTGGGCCCTAGGTTGAAAGGCTGTGGGCCTTTCGGGTTCTTGAGGTCTAGGTTATGTGGGCCTCAAGGGACCAACTCTTTATGGATCAGGTCTGGGCCCAGGATAGGTGAGATTAGGTCGAGTCATGGGTGTACATGGGCTTGGGTTAACCTAATCTCCCACAGAGTTAGTCAAGGGAGTTTTGGGTTTGGGTCACTTGACCCTGTGTTTATATATACATGCACTGTATAGATTTGATTAGGCCAAAGAATACAAAAACTCTTCCTTCCAAGTCTCTCTCTCTCTTCTCCCTCTCTTTTCAGCTATTCTTCATGCCCCAGGAGCAAGAAACCCTAGGGTTTCTTGCCGCCAGGTCCATAGAAGGCAGGAAAAGCAGGGGAGGCACTAGGGTTTTGAGCCCCTCCCCCTTTGTGCCGCCAACTATATTGCCTCTCCCTCTCTTGTAGCCACCCAAACATCAGGTCCAGAACTTAGAATCTCTTGCTACGAGGTTGGAAAAAGTTTCTCTCAGATCTGGAGTTGATCTGAGATCGTTTGAGGCACGAGTGAGATCTCCATCAATAGATCTACAGGAAAGGTTGCAGTAGGACAGATCTGCAAGGTCTGGTTCTATCTATCTTCTTTCCTATCTAGAATGCCCTGATTCAAGATCTATAAATTGGAAGACCTTGGTCCATGCCTGATCTGGTTGGGTACCAGATCTTGAATTTTTTAGAGGTGATGTTAGAGGCATTCTTCATCTGGAACGAAAGGCTGACGAAGAAGACAGCAACCAGGCTGATTTCATCAAGGGCCTTCGATCGAGTCCAGAAGTCTTCAGATTTGTTCGTTGCTAGTTTTGCTACACCCAAGGTCTGTGGGAGGAGCCGGGATCATGCTCCAACATGGACCAGCCTAGGTTAGTTCCAAAACTCTCCTCTTTTTTTTTCTCTCTTGCTATTCTTCTTCCATTTTTCTTCCTTTATATTCCACCTGTTTGGTTTTCCACGAACGTCCTGTTTCTTATTTTTCTCAATTTTTTTGGGGTTTTTAGGGTTTTTACTCGATTCAAAATATCCTCCAGCACCTCCTCCTCTAGCAGTTCTAGGAGTTCATCCATTCCAGCTCCCCAAAACTTTAGTTCTGTAGATGAACCTCGTCCGATCTTTATACCAGACACCATCCCCAGCTCTCTAACTTCGAAGGAACTCTCACTGATTAGAATTCAGTATGGGGTTCCTCTGGAGTATGAGCTGAAGCTTTCCAGGCTGATTGGTCGAGCTAGTGCTCCTCCCCCCGATTGCTTCTATTTATACCAATAAACTTTCCGCGTCGGGCTTCGAGTTTCGCTTCCACCTTTTGTTATTGCTCTCTTCCGCTTCTTAAACATTTCTTTAGTTTCTATAGCACCGAACTCCTTTAGGTTTCTGATAGAATTTCTTTTCCTCTATAGTTTAGCTAAAGTTCGGCCGACTCTTTCTTTGTTTAGAAATTTCTATATCTTCAAGCATCATCCCTCGGCAAAGGGCTGGTGGTACTTCTCCCCTCAGTTTGGTAGAAAGGGGTTGCTGAAAGGTACCCCCTCTTCTGTTCACAACTGGAAGGAGAGGTTCTTCTACATTCGATGCCCGTCTCTGGAGTTAGGATTGCCTCCCTGGGGCTCTCTTAGGAATTCCGTCCGTCGGGCTTCTAGCCTGGGATAGGATGACCTTGAAGCCTCCAATAAACTCGAGGCTTATCCAACCCCTCTTCTCTCCAACCTCTTGAAGGAACAACTCTTGTTCAACATCGGCCTAAGTCCTCTAAACCCTGCCGGTATTGTTATATATATATACTTTTTTTTTATCGTTTGCTGCTTCCTCTTTCTTCTTGTTCTTTTGTTAAGCTGTGTCGATCCTCATTCACTGCAGATATGGATGCTGACGCAGCTTGAATGCTAGTCCAGGATCTCAAGATCCACAAAAGGAAAGGCGCAACATCCTCGGGGGTGGCGAAGAGGGCAAGGGTAGAAGAGGCCAGCCCGGTCGTGCCTGCTCAGGCGGTCATTACCGTCGATGCTTCCTCCGACGTCGAGCCCACAATCCCTTGGGCCTCTTCAAGGAGTCCCCCGATCGAAGTTCCTGCTCCAGAGGCCTAGGCTGAGGAGGCACCAAGGGCTGAACGGAGAAGGAGAAGGAAGACATTGGCCTGCAAGAGCCGCAGCAGCAGGGCTACCATCGAGGGGGCCGATGGCTCTGAAGAAGATCCGAGGGAGAATCCCTTCAACAATAGGGATCTAATAAAGAGATTGGTCGACGGGTGCATCCTGCTGGAGGTCATCCACAGGATCGTCCACGCCGATCCTAAGCAGCGGGTCTGGGACTCTCTAGGGTCCTTTCTCGAGGTAGATCAATTTACACCTTCTTCCTGCCTCTTTACTTTGCTTATTCCTCGGCTTTTATATTGACTCCCTGGCCGCTCTTGCAGATTGGATACCAGCTCATCGCCAACATCAAGGCGATGAAAGATGCTAGGAAGGAGGCCACCCAGGTGGAGGAAGGTCGCCTGGCCGAGGCTGCCCGCCTCGAGGAGAAGATTGCCGAAGTTGTGAGTCTCCAAGAGGTGCTGCAGAAGGAGGGGCAGACCTCGACAGACTTAAGGGCCACCTTGGAGGAGGAGAGAAAGAAAGCAGAGGTCGAGGTCTCCGAGCTGAAGGCGCAGATCCCGACCCTGGTCTCGGAGGCAATGGTTCGGACAGTGGAGAAGTTCAAAACCTCTTTCGAGATGAGGGATCTGAAGGTCGAGTTCGGCCAGGCCACCTTCATCAAGGGTTTTGAGCTCTGCCAAGAGAAGGTGATCAAGAAGTTTTCTGAGCTAGACCTCGGCTTCCTGGATGAGGCGTCCGATGATGAAGCCGAGCCTTCTAAAGTTGCTGCTAGTCTTCCTCCGGCTGAGACTTTCTCGACTGTCGCAGCTACCACGGCCAACCTTTCGGAGGCGTCGAGCCCCCCCACTTCTGTCCCAGAGGTCCGAAACATCTAATTTTGTATTCTCTCTCTTTTCTTTTTTTTTTTTTGTAATTTTTTCTCGTTCTCTTGTACTTAAGAACTATTTAATCAATAAAATCAGACTCTTCTTTATAGAGGGCTCCTCTTTTTTACTCTGTATTCTTTTTTTTCTCTTTTATTTTCTGGCACTGATTTGCATTGTGGTGCTCTTATCTTCCAACGACAGTGCCCCATCGAAGCTCTTACCCTACCACAGGAGATTCCTCTAAAGTCGATGGTCCGGGACCTCAGAAGGAAAGTTCATCACCTGATGAAGAAATCAAAGAAGCTGGATGACAAACTTCACCGACTGAGGCAGAGCCATTCAGAAGTCACTGCGAAGGCTGCTCGCTTTTGGGACCTCCATAAAAAGGACTTCATGGACTACACCCAGAGGAATGCTGACTTCGTGAAAGAGCTTGAGAAACTCCGAAAATATGCCAGCGATCGATCTTGGACTCAGGCTTCCAAGATCAGTTCCCTTAAGATCGAGCTGGCGGCTACACGGGAGAAGATTAATCAGTTGGAAGAGAGCTCATCCTGGCTCACAACTTAGGCCGACCATAATTGAGACTGGTCGAAGAAATTCTTCGACCTTCAGAAGTAACTGCAGGATGCCGAGGTGAACTACAATACCTACCGAGTTGGCTGGTGTGGATAAGTAGATGACTACCGAAGGAAGCTCAAGACGGTGACCGACAAAGTTGCCCGCCTTCAGAGGCAGTTGTCTGAGAGAGTCCAGACCGTCTCTGCACAAGGCTCCGACGAGCTCTGCTCCTTGAGGGGGACCATGGAAGAACTGTCCGTGGCCCTTGGGCAGAAGAAGGTTGAACTACAGTAGCTGAAGATTCAGCTGGCCTACGAGCAGCAGGCGATCAAGGATGCGAGATGGAGTCCGAAGTTCTGAGAAAGAGGCTTCGGGAGTCAGAGGACGAGAGTCAGTGGTTTCACCAAATGTATCGAGAGATGCTGTTAAGAAAGAAAGAACTGAAAGAAGAAGTCGAAAACTTAAAGCAATCCTTGATGATGGCTGGAACCGAGAGTTCGAAGTCTGAAAAAGCCGAGCTTCCTTAGAGCTTCTTTACCTTTTATTCTATGTATTCTTTTCTTTTCTTGTCATTTTTCTTTTTTGGCCTTCAAAAGCTTTGTAATGTATACTTCACTAATGAAATGAAAAAAAAAAATTTCTGTTACCTTGTATATTCTTGCATTAAGTTGTCGTTTATCGAACTTCTTTTGTCTTTTGTCTTGTTCGATGTCGATGTTGTTTGAAGGTTTCTGATCGTCGCCGTATTGATTTGCCCCTTTTGTTCATGACCGAAGGTCTTTTTGAGGCCACTCGAGTTTGACGTTTCCTCCCGATGCTTGAGCTTGGGGGTCCGAACTTCTCGTTACCTTGAGGAAGTCGATTTTCTCCTGTCGGTGTTGGGTTCCCTCTTGGAGACTGAGAGTTTTTGACAAGAGTCTCCTTCCTTGTTGAGACAAGGTTCCTTGTGTCTTTGATGTAATTTGATTTTCCCTTATCACTGGTGTGGCTCGTCACTTTCCCTTTTTCTCTCTCCTCTTTTTTTTTTGTGTTCGAGTGAGGGTTTTCCCTTTACTCTTAATGGGGTCGTAGGAGTGTAGAGGAGCCATTGAGGAGGCTTTTCTCCTCATCTGATCTTGATCAATCGGATCTTCGTTTGTGTCAGGATGAGGTTCTCCTCCTATTCCCGACACAGTCAATTTCAGCTCATGTTAGGACGAGGTTCTCCTCCTATTCCTAACAGGACTGTGGGGGCACGTAAGGGTTGTTGCAAGGGCCTCTCCCTCCATCCGATCTCTAAATAACCAGACCTTCGACTTTGCTCATGTTAGGATGAGGTTCTCCTCCTGTTCCTAACATGGCTGTGGGGGCACATAAGGGCCATTGTAAGGGCCTCTCTTCCCATCTGATCTTTAAATAACTGGGCCTTCAACTTTGCTCATGTTAGGACGAGGTTCTCCTCTTATTCCTAATATGGCTGTGGGGGCACATAAGGGCCGTTGTAAGGGCCTCTCCCCCCATCCGATCTTTAAATAACCGGGCCTTCGACTTTGCTCATGTTAGGATGAGGTTCTCCTCCTGTTCCTAACATGGCTGTGGGGGCACATAAGGGCCATTGTAAGGGCCTCTCCCCCCATCCGATCTTTAAATAACTGGGCCTTCAACTTTGCTCATGTTAGGACTAGGTTCTCCTCCTATTTCTAACATGGCTGTGGGGGCACATAAGGGCAGTTGTAAGGGCCTCTCCCTCCATCCGATCTTTAAATAATCAGGTCTTCGACTTTGCTCATGTTAGGATGAGGTTCTCCTCCTGTTCCTAACATGGCTGTGGGGGCACATAAGAGCCGTTGTAAGGGCCTC
Source organism: Elaeis guineensis (assembly GCF_000442705.2). NCBI lineage: Eukaryota > Viridiplantae > Streptophyta > Magnoliopsida > Arecales > Arecaceae > Elaeis > Elaeis guineensis. The sequence goes on along the minus strand of NC_026004.2, from coordinate 41,714,337 downwards.
TCCCCCTATCTAGTCTTTAAATAACTGGGCCTTCGACTTTGCTTATGTTAGGACGAGGTTCTTCTCTTGTTTCTAACATGACTGTGGGGGTACATAAGGGCTGTTGCAAGGGCCTCTCCCCCATCCGATCTTTAAATAACCGGATCTTTGACTTTGCTCATGTTAGGATGAGGTTCTCCTCCTGTTTCTAACACGCTTAGTTTCGATTGTCAGAAGGAGCTACTCCCTGTCGTTACGAGCTCATGCCAAAAGAAAAGATATGCAAATACGAAAGAAACGTTTATTTAAGGCAGAGTTATTGGTAATACATTCGTAGATTTTTTTGAATCCCATAGTTGCGAAAGGTCTGCTCCCCATCGGGGTCCTCCAGAGATGGAGTTGATGATCCCAATTGGAGGCCAATCTTCAGGCTGCTCCTCCCTCCTTGGTGGCTCCAGTTGTGGCAGGACCCTCGATCGATCTTCCCTACCTTCAGGTCAGCGTCGAATGAATCTGTCGAGTCGACCTCGTCTGATGAGCTCCTCGATCTTGTCTCAGAGCTGAATGCACTCCTTCGTGTCGTGGCCGTGGTCACGATGATAGAGGCAGAACTTGTTAGGGTTATGCTTCCCGAGGTGTGTGCGCATCCTTTCCGACCTTGGCAGCTGCTCCTTGACCTCCATCAGCACTTGGGTTTTCGATGCATTAAGAGGGACGTAGCTGTGGAATCTTCCTGGGGGAGAGCCCCACCGAACTCTACAGTCTGGGCTTCTCTGCCTACGAGCTCGAAGAGGAGTCTGGGTGCGCTTATGTCCAGAGGGAGTTCGAGAATGTGGCCGAGCTTCACTCGATCCTTTTTCAGCTGCGGGCTTGCTGGAGTCTCCCACCTGCCACTTTTTCGTGGCCTCCTCATCCTTCATCTTGAAGGCTTCTTCTGTTCGAGCATATCCTTCGGCTCGAGCCAGTAAATCAGTGAAGTCCTTCGGATACTTCTTTTTCAGGAAAAATAGAAGATCGTTCTTTTGAAGACCGCCCTTCAGGGTGGCCATCGCAATCGATTGGTCCAAGTTCCGGACCTCCAATGCGGCGATGTTAAAACGGTTGATGTAAGCTCGGATGGATTCTCCCTCCTTTTGCTTGATGTTGATGAGGGACTCTGAACCTCTCTGGGGATGTCGGCTGCTGACGAAATGAGCAACGAACTGGTGACTCATCTGATCAAAGGAGAAGATAGTACCCGACTTTAGTGCCGAGTACCAATTTCTTGCTGCTCTCTTCAAGGTAGATGGAAAAGCTCGGCACAGGATGGCGTCTGGTGCACCATAGAGCAGCATCATTGTCCGAAAATCCTCCAGGTGGTCAACCAAATTCGAGGTCCCATCGTAGCTCTCAAATTAGGGGAGCTTGAAGTTTGGCAGGATTGGTTCCTGCATGATCATTTGAGAGAAAGGAGGATCAGTGCAGATGTCCTCACCGTAAGCAGTGGGAGCATGGCGGAGCTCTTCGATCCGCCAGTTCATCTCCCGAAATCTTTGATCCAGGAGGTCCTCTCGACTGCGAGTCTCAAGGGTCTTCTGATGGAACGAAGATAGGGACTCTCCGAGGGTGGAATCATGATCAGACGGTGGGCTCTCCGCCTTCTGCTTTCCCTTTCTGGGGAAGAGAGGATGACTTACCCAAGTGGCCCACCCGGTCGTCAGATTTTGGAACTCCAGCGATACTCTTTCCAGCCACACTGATGCCTGCGGCTGCTGCGGCTGCTGCTGCATGGCCTGTACTACTTCGGTGAGGCCCCTAACCTACTGAATCAATAAGTCAAACTGCTCCATGTCGACTGCCATTGTCGGAGGAGGAGGAGCCTGAGAAACTGGAGATGAGGTCGGAGCTTGCGGAGCTCATTGAGATCTGACCGCAGAGACTGTGGATCGCCTGGTGGATGCCTTTCGAGGAGGCATCAGGTGGAGATCTGGCAGGAGAAGGAGAAGAAGATGTCAGAGAAGATGACCGAAGACAGTCCCGTTGAGCACTCCTTTAAGAACAAGGGTACTGTGAAGACACAGCCATCCTTCCTCTAGCGCCAATTCTGTTGGTACAGAATTCTACCGACATCGGAGAAGTTGGAGTCGAGGGGATCGCGTTCGCCGTTGGGATCTGCAAGGAAAGTCTAAACCAGAGTTGGGGGTGCTCCGGCAAGACCCTCCGATGCTCAAATCAGTACTCTGCCTCAACAGAAATGGAGCACTCGAATAAAATTTTAGCAGAATTTCGAGATAGAGTTTAGAGCTTAGAGAAGAATATATCTGGGGGTCCCTTTTTATAGATGGAGAGCGTAACTGATTGACAGCGACATCTGTAACCACCTGGTCGTGGGCCGTTCGGAGCCATGCGTAGTTTGTTATGGAGAGTAGTGGCATCAACGGGCCGTTCAGGGCCACATGAAGTTTGTTATGGAGAGTGGAGTGGTGTCTGTTGTCACGACTTACCAGAGAGTAGTGGGGCCGCATGGAACCTGTTGCAGAGAGTAGAGTGGGGTAGTGGCCATTGTCATGACTTGCTAGAGAGTTCGGGTCTGACGGTTGAAGCTCGGCTGGGATGTCTAATAGAGCGGAATAGCTTTCTGTCTCAGCAATCCAGGAGAAGCTCAGATGTTGTCTGTCGGAAAGATCCAGTTTGCAGGGGGTCGTCCGACAGTGAAGTTCGGATGGCGTTGTGGAGGTTTGTCCGCTGGAGTCCTGAGGACACTATGGAAGGTCGAACGTTGGAGGAGTCTGGGATTCAATTCTGTTGTATTTCTATTCCGACTTTTGTAGGAGTCTGAAAGGAGTCCGCTTATTGTAGAAGCTCAGATGAAGATTGATTATCGTGGAAGCTCAGATGGAGACTTCTTATTGTAGAAATTCCACTGCTGGAGAAGCTCGATCATTGACGAAGTCCGGAATAGGTTCGGAGTAGAGATCCAGCTGGTGGAGTCCATCCATTGTAGGAGTTCGTCTGTGATCCATCCGCTGTAGAAGTTTGGATGAAGTCCGACTCTTGTAGGAGCTCGGATGAAGTTCACTTGCAATAGAAGTTCAAGGTAGAAATCCGATTCTTGTAGGAGCTCGGATGAAATTCGGAAGGTGGTCGACCATCGTAAAAATCCAGATGGGATCTGGCTACTGTAGAAGTCCTGCTGTTGGAGAAGCCCAGACATTGACGAAGTTCGAAAGAAGTTCAGAGTAAAATCATTCATGGCTAAAAGAAGTCTGGAAGAGATTAAGAGGGTAGCCAATCACTGTAGAAAGTCGGCTGATAATGAAGCCTAGGGAGCATTTGGAGCAGTCCGGTAGATGAATGAGGGAGCTCATTATCGGAGAAGTCTGGATGGTATTATGGAAGCTCAGACGGTGGAGGGGGTTCAGAGAGACGCCACACAAGGTCGGAAGCCGAAAGAGCCCTGGAAGGGTCAGCCTTTTACAAACTTCGATTGGGGGTATTTTATACCCAACAGAGTCCATGAAAGTCAACGATGTATGGATATTGGTTGACCCACCTGAAGGGGTTAAACCCATTGAGTGTAAATGGATCTTCAAAAGGAAGAGAGGCACAGACGAAAAGGTGGAGACCTATAAAGCCCATCTGGTTGCCAAGGAGTATCGTCAACATTATGGTATTGACTATAATGAGACGTTCTCCCCTGTGGCAATGCTCAAATTCATTCGGATAATGCTTGCAATAGCTGTCCATTTGGATTATGAGATCTGACAGATGGATGTCAAGACAGTTTTTCCGAATGGAGAGCTGACCGAAGAGGTGTATATGATACAACCTGAGAGGTTTACATCCACGGATGAGTCCAAGATGTGCAAGCTTCACAGATCCATTTATGGATTGAAGCAAGCTTCTCGGAGCTGGAACATGCATTTTGATAAGATGATCAAAATATATGGCTTCGTTAAGAACGAAGAAGAGTTCTACATCTATAAATGGGCAAATGGTCCAGTTGTGATATTTCTTATCTTGTACGTGGATGACATTCTCTTAATCAGAAATAACATCCCCGTACTACAGGGATAAAAGTTTAGTTGTCATCACAGTTCTCCATGAAGGACTTGGGTGAAGCATCCTACATCCTAGGGATGAAGATCCATAGGGATAGATCTAAAAGGATGCTTGGATTATCCCAGTCCACGTACATAGACGCCGTGCTGAAGAGGTTCAGCATAGAGAATTCCAAAAAGGGTTATCTACCGATAGACCATGAAATTTCTCTCTCTAAGAAGGATTGTCCGATAACTCCTGAAGAGAGAGAGCGTATGAGTAGAGTCCCATATGCTTCGATCGTGGGATCTATCACGTACGCCATGACATGTACAAGGCCAGATATGGCATACTCACTAGGAGTAGTGAGTAGATACCAATCTGATCCTAGAGAAAATCACTAAAAAGTGGTTAAAGCCATCCTTAAGTATTTGAGAAATACTAAGGACCAATTGTCGGTTTATGATGAGTCAAATCTGAAACTTGTGGGGTTCACAGACTCCAGCTTTCAATCTGACCATGATGACAGCAGAAGCGTGTCGGGTTATATCTTTACTCTGAATGATGGAGCCATCTACTCGAAGAGTTTCAAGCAGTATACTGTGGAAGATTCTGTTTGTGAGGCGGAGTACATCGTAGCATCAGATGCCGTGAAGAAAGCTGTGTGGCTGAAAAAATTCATCACCGAGCTCAGAGTAGCACCCTCCCTCGATAGTCCAGTCCTGCTTTACTGCGACAGCACTGGTGCCATTGCTCGGCAAAAGAATCCAAAGCACACCATCGAACGAAGCATATTTTGCACCGCTTCCATCTGATCTGGAAGATCGTGGATCGAGGTAACGTCGACCTTCAGAAGATCGATGGAAAGGAGAACCTAGCTGATCTCTTCACTAAAGCCCTGACGATAAAGGAGTTTGACAACTACAAGTCAAAGATGAGTATTAGATACTGTACCGAGTGGCTTTAGGACAAGTGGGAGTTGTTGAAAAATATGTCCCAAAAGTCAATCGTCAGTCTGTTGACATTTGAACAATCTTGTATTGTAATTGATTTGTTAATAAATAAAATATATTTTTGACATTTTCATCATAAGTTTTCATCTTCTAATGAACTCTGTTGTTGTGATGAAATCCTTAGAACTATTTAGGTTCAATAAAGAGAGAATTTATCGATTAGTCCTTAAAACTGTTCACGACCAAATGATAGGCTGTTAATAAGGACGACAGCTTCTATCGAGCATAGGTCACTGTAGGCCATATGGGTTGGTTGTCCTCTTAACTAAAGAGTATGAAGATACTGATATGGCATACAGATGAGATGTAAGGGTACATCATCATTGAATGTGATCGACTCCAGAGCATTCTGCTGTCGAGAATGCCTCTGATGGGATATAGGTATAAGTATCCCTTAGACCTGAGATTGCCTCAGTGACTTGCAAGCAACTCACTATGCTTTGGTACTGGACTAACTGAATTTCTAATTTAGTGATGGAAGGTTTCTGGGCACAGTCAAGTACTTGCGAAGTCAGAGTGTGATCAAGATGAGATTGACCACTCCAAGAGTTGGAGAAGAATGAGTCGCTGTATTTCAATTTAGCAAAATCTTGGTCAGGATAATCCATCAGATGGATTTGATATTTTGAAATACAATGTGGACAACCTAATCAGAGTTGACAGTTGAACTTTGAGGTGTCCTATGAGTATTTTGGTCAAGGAGATGAATTATATGGAAACTATATCTGCATGGGTTCTAAGGATGTTGTTCTACACATTCGACCTATCCGACCGTCGGATACCATTGCTAGATGGTCACCTTGATTGGTATAAAAATTTATTCCTATGCTATCGGCTTAGATTTGGACCTATGAGATCATACACATTAGAGTTCATGATTCGATCAGATGGTTGATCAATGATTAAGAATCGTTCTAGAGTTAAACGATCAATACGATTGACATTTAACCTAGTGCAAGTGTTACAGAAGGATCGATTAGCAATTCGATTACTAATTGACTTAATTTGATTAAGTCAATAGGTTGAGATTAAGTTTAATTGAATATGATTTAATTAGATTTAGTTTGGGCTTAATTAGATCAAGTTCAATTGGTTTATTGGATAAGCCAAGTACAAGAAAAAACTAGTCCTAGTTCAATTAGGACTTGGATCAACCTAATCTCTAATTCGATTAGAAAATTAAATTAGATTTAAATCTAATTTAATCTGATTAAATTAGATTCTTAATTGGGTTATGACCTATTTTAATTGGATTGATTTTATTTTAGTTTGATTTGGTTTGAGAAACCAAATTTGAACAAGTCATAGATTGAACCCTAGTAAGACTAGGATTCCACCTTGCGCCACCTTAGCCCCCCATGCCCACTCTCTCTTATTTTGTACGACAAAATCTTCTCTCCCAGGCCTTCACACATGCCTAAAGCTTTTCACTCTTTGTCTCTTACATGGAATATGGTTGTGGACCAAGTCAAAGTAGGAATTAGGTTGGATTTCAAATTCTATGAAATAGAATTTTAGGAAACCAAAACTCTTTCCTTATGGCACTGATTTTATTCAAATTTTTTTTGAGATTTTTGTGAGTTTTATGGAATATATTGTGTGCCCTTTGCTGGTGGTCCATGGTAAAAAAATAAGGAGGGGGTACCCAAGAGTTGGGCACCCCTTGTCTTGCCCTATTTGTATTTTCCTTGACTAGGTATTTGACCTAGACAATGATTCTTCATATCTCTTTATTTAAGATGAATTTCTTCTTGAAATTTTTGTGGATTATAGAGCATTGAGAGACCTTTGGGGCATGTAAAAATTAGGGAGAAAGATTATTGGAGCATGGAGATGTAACAAACACAAAACTAAGTGTCTGGATTAGAGCAAAGAGAAGAAGAAAAGGGTCTTCTTCTAAGGTTACTGAGTTCACCTCTTCCCTTCCTCCATCTGTGAGTTTTCTGAGAATTTCTTACATCTAAAACTCCTTCTCCTACTTTTTATCTTTAAAAGAGTCCAAATCAAGAAAAAAGAGGCATTTGATCAACCATCGAAGAAAGATCAGCACAGTACTAGCATACTATACTGATTTCCTGGACCAGGACTTCTGATCGTGATTTGTGGGCTTATGTGAATGACTCCTAGAGGTCGGATGCATGTGCGGCTCGCAACATCATCCTCAAGCTCGGATCAGCAAAGTTAGAATGTCTAACTTGCAAGGTAATAAATCTGATCTATTATATTTTACATACATTGATGTAGTACAGAAATTTGTTGATATGATCAACATGTAGTTCTTGTTCTTTATATTTTAATTTCTGATTTAATGCCATGTAATAATCATGTAGTAGGATCTTAGATCTAGGGATTCTCTAGTTTTATAAGATAAATTTTGATTTATTTTAGTCTTTCGCTGCCTGATCTTGAAAAAATTTCAAGATCTAATCTTAAAATCCTAGATCTGGTTCCTTCAGATAGGACTCATAAATTGGATAAGATTCAAAAGTTAATGACCCGAGAAAGCCATCTTTCTCCAATTTGTTAAGTCTATCCTCTCATATATGGCCTAGCCTAAGGTGTGGTAGATATTTTTTGACTTATCCTATCTTAAAGTCTCTTAGATCCTATGGCATTCACAGTTTGCTCATTAATATTAACACTCGCATCCACATATAAATGATAAAGATCGTCGATCAAGAAAGAACATGCAACAACTTTATTTTCAAAATAAATTATCCACATATCTTTATTGAAATAAAAATTATAGTTATCCTGTGCTAGCACAGATATAGAAATCAAATTTTTATTGACTACATGTATAAAATAGCAGTTTTTCAAAATTAAACTAATCCTTAATGGTAGTCGCAAGGGGTAGGTCTCGACGACCACAGCAGCAACTCTTGCTCCATTACCGATCCAGAGAGTAATCTCGCCATCTCTCAGCCCTCTAACTTCTTTCAGACCCTATATAGAAGTGCACAAGTGAGCATTTGAACTAGAATCTAGAATCCAACTAGAAAAAGAAGAAACTGTTAGATTAATTTTAATTATGAGCAAATCGAATATACCTTCAGATGGCCCATCTTTCTTCTTGGTTTTCATGGTCGCAAAATAAATCAGATAATTCCTTCTCCAGTGGCCTTCAATATTATAGTGAAAATATTTTTTCTTATCGTCGGCCTCTTTGGAATTTGCTTCTTGGGCTTGATCTCATTCTTTTGTTTCTTCACAGGCTTCTTCTTTTTCTTGAAAGAAGATTTTTTTTTAGAGAAAGCCCACTCCATAGTCAGAACCATAGCCCTTGAACCTTTCAAGGTGCCCTCAGCTGTCACTAATATGTTTAGCAATTTGGACAAAGAGCTATCAATTTTATTCATATAATAGTTCATGATGAGTTGGCTAAATGAATCAAGAAGAGATTGGAGGATCAAATCTACCTGTAATTCCTTATCCATATTCATCTCGAGCTTTTGAAGCTTTTCGATATCATTGATCATTGTTAAACAATGATCATTGACAGATTGTCCATCACGTATTTTCGCTCTAAAAAGTCTATGGAAGACTTCAAAGCAAGTCGTATGACTTTGCTCACCATATAACTCTTGTAGGTGAGTCAGTATATCCCTGACGGTCTGCATATCTTCATACTGGCACTGAAGATCATTGGATATGGATGCTAGAATATAGCACTTAGCCTTATTATCCTCATCCACTTCTCAAGTATGGCTCGTTGATCAAAGGATGGACGAGTTGGTAACATATGCGCATCCTAGTCTAGGACATGGGTTAGCTTTTCAAAATTGAAAATGATTCTCAAATTCCAAAGTCAGTCTTTATAGTTTGTCCTAGTCAGTCTGTTTGTGTCAAGGTTGCAAGTTAAAGGGTTTGAACTCAACATGATTATCTGTAGAGAGAATAGTTTCTAGTTAAATATTTATACTTATTAAATATTTATTCTAGAAACTTTAAAAAACAAACAAGACTCTCACTATTTTCTCGCATCTCTCACACTCTTCAGATGGAAAAACAAAAATCTATATGCGATCGATTTCTAGTAGGTACTGTAGTCCCATTAATCTATACATACCTTACCTAATAGTTATTGATGAGTACAGACCAATGAGTGGACAACACCTTGTCTATTGCTTCACTAAGTAAGATGTAGCGGGTTCGGTCTCTGTCTTGTGGCCTCACCTAATAGTTATTGGCATATTTCTTAGTTAAGTAAGACCCATCGTTTACCAGTGGGTACAAAATTACCATTGGATCCCTCACCTAATAGTTATGGGTCCAACCCCATTTCTATCTCAAGGCATTTAATGCCAATAAAGTGGTTATACTTTTCTGATGCAATCAAACCACTGTAACCAGTCGAGAATGATCAATGCTAAGAAGGCACTCATATCTCTACAATGATGGAAGACCGCTAGACTTAATATTTAGTGAGGAGATTTTGATTTAGATCTCTTCTAAATCAGCAGATCTGTTATCTAACAAACTAAGTTTAGATCAGTATAATCATATGTCTGACCAATCCAGTCGGCATGGGTGAACTCGAGTCAGCAAGTAACCTAATTCAAAACGTAATCTCCTAAAATGGCCAAGTAAGTTAAGATGAGTGAGGATCCCTCTATTGCTTTTCTTAGACACAAATGAATTAGCCAGATCAAATAATAGAAGTAATTAAATAACTATCATCTAGGTACTTGTCTTGGACATCAAATTGGTCGATTAGAATCGATCAGGTTAACCTATTGACCCGAGGCCGAACCACTGAGCCAAATTAGATGTTGAGTCAATCAATTCATATTAAAATATAAATCAATATAACCAACTATAACTAAACTCAATTTTAGACCTCTTTAACCTAATCCTAACCAACTATTGATTAAGTTCAATCAACTGCTCAAAATCGATAATGGGTTCTAGCCTGATCTAATTAATTAACACTAATTGTAGTTTCATCACTAGACCTAATTTGTTCAACCCATACTCACATGCAATAATATAATTTTTAAATTTTAAAAATAATTTTTAGATTATATTTCATTGCATGCATTAGTGGCTTATGATCTTGAAACAAATTCAGATCTAAACCTAATATCATATATCATATATATGAAGTTCTAGATCTAAACTACAAACATATATCATATATATTAAATTTTAGATCTAAAATAAAAAATATACATATCAAATATATACATAAATAAATCTAAAATAATGATTAAAATATTTTAAAAATATTTTTCAAAAATTGGTTCGCATCAAACTAGGATAATTTTTTTAATATAAGGGGTAAACCCTATATCAGGACAACCTTATATCAGTCTGATGCAAACTTTTAACCATTCTAATTTTAGATCTAATATGAATAAAGATATATTACATACATCTATTTTTAGATCTAAAAAATTGATTTAAATATTTTAAAAATAATTTTCAAAAAGATCAATTTTATACTAGGACAATCTTTTTAATATAGGAGGTCAACCCTATATCAAGACAACCTTATACCAGCACTAGATCAATATTAAACCATTTAAACTTTCAGATCTAACATGAAAATCAGATTAAATATGTCATGAAGAATCAGTGGCTCTGATACCATTGTTAGAAAATAGATAGACTAGCATGCATAGATTTCAAAATAATTTTAAAACAGCGAAAGCAGATCTAGGTTAAACCCCTTTAACCCCACATGCATTAGATCAAATTTAATACTATCTGTACTCAAATCTAAAATATGTATATAATCTAAAAATTAAAAATTAAAATATTAAAATCAAATCTCAATACCTTGAGGAGATCGAACTACATTGTAGTCGATGATCGTAGATCTGAATGATTTCTTTAGCCACACACGTGCCCAACCTTCACAGATATCCACACGACTCATTCTAATCAGAAGTGAGATAATATTTTCGAGATGCTAGCTCCCTTATAAAGATCTCTTCTTTAATGGCTGATCTAGTTCTCTCTCAGATCTCATAGACTCGCTAGAGAACTAAGAAGAACGGAGAAAGAGAAGGAGGAAGGAGGCTTAGATTTTAAGCAGAACTTTTCTCTCAAATTTTTTTTTCTCTATTTCTCATGCATTAGGCATCCAACTATTGGAGCCTTTTTATAAGGAGCAAGGGATATTAGGGTTAGAAGGAGGTGCCACCCTTTTCCTCACGCTAAAAAGGAGGGAGTCCAATTTTTGCGCCAAGAAGCAAGGAGTGGCAAATCAGATCTAATTCTTTCTCACATGCACTCCTTTCTTAACATGCACAAAAAGAAGTTGGCACCATAAATAATTTCTTTTATCTCTTGATCTTTCCATCTTATCTCCATCTCTTGATTTGAATCAAATTCAAAATAGGAAAGAGATTACGAGAAAAGATAGATGACTCACCATGAGTGTCGCCCCTCCCTTCTTGCGCTCACTCTTTCTCATGCAAAAACTCCTCATGCAAAAGCATGTTTTCATGAGAAACTTAGGCATGGAACCCTAGGGCGTGCAAGGGGAGAGAGTCCTAGGGAGATGGGACTTTAGGGTTTCCTATTTTAGTTTAAACCAAATCAGATTTGGTTTGACCTAAAGAGAGAACGAAACCTAATCAAATTAAGAACCCAATCTTCTCAATTAAATCCTAATCTAATTAGAAATTAATTGAACCCAAACCTTGACCAAATCAAGAATTAATCTCCCTCGTAATTAGACTGGATCCAATCAAACCTAATCTAAATCAAAATGAATCCAATTCAATTAGACTTGATCCGAACCTCATTGCTTAATCAAATTGAACCAATCAATAACCCAATTGCAAATTAATCTTCCTATAATTTACTAACACTTAGTAAATTACATAATTGCAACATTTGCATAAGATTAATCATCAATCATATTGATAATTATATTCTTTAATAATTTATAATCATTAATCAACCATCTAATCGAACAAGAAATTTTTTTATGTATGACTCCATAGGTTCCATTTTGTCTATTAGTGAGATATATTATGATCTCTATTACAATATCATTGAAACTCCTTTCGATGGGTTAAAATAATTCTAACTCTACCCTTCGAGGATCATCGATTATCAAGACGACACCTAATGAGTTCTACAATCCACTAGTGACACCTAACAATATGTAGTGGTAATCCAGCAGAATAAAAGTATGAACCTCTAGGTATAGTTACTATGTGATTCAATCCTTCTATCATGAGTCCCAACTTGATGAATGTCATAGAGAACTCATCAAACCCCATCATCAGTCATATGCCAGATTGGCTCAACTCAAGTTTGCTTATGAATCCTGTGAAAATTCTTTTTCAGTATTCATACATATTTTGGCCAAAGTCTTTCTGAACTCAGTCTCGCAAATCACATGAGACTTCTTTTTTCTATCAAGATCGATAGATTCCATCTAAGCGCATCCTACTCCTAATGGTGAATCTAAATCTACTGTGGCCAACATACACAGCAAGGACCTGAATGGCTAGAAATCAAAAAAATATGCAGTCAAACTCAGTAGCCTCACTGTGAATAGTCGATGACACCACAGGTCAAAGGACTACTCACACGCTGCAGCATCAAGACAACCACTGATGAGTGAGTAGACATCCAAGTAGTTTCTTGTGTTGGTCATGGTCAGTGCAAGTTATTCTCTAACAATCATCTGTACTTTCACCCTAGTATCTCTATACTGCAGATCCGAGACTCATCTGTCCAGAAAGAAGGTAATCCATGCATCGATCTTAAATAGATTGATCAGTATCTTTCATGACGATCATTGATCGGGAGCATTTAAAAACTAACCACTAATAATGTATGTGTCAATTTCTCAACACCTTAAGAATATACAAAATCATATTTGTTAATTTCTAAGATAAATTATGGATACATAAACATAATTGGAATAAAAATACTCTTTATTAATGATACAAATATTACAAGTACAAAGTTGAGCCTTGAAATTATAAAATGTGTTAGCCAACAATTGGCTTTTAGGGCACTCATCTAATAGTGGATGCCTTACACATCAGAGATATTGACCGCATTGCTCGAGGTATGCCGATCAGATTAGCATGTATGGAGAACACATGTATCTCTCATTTGCTTCGAATTTGCAGAGATCTATTGTCTGGAGTGCATGATGCGACAGTTTGGCATATACTAGGACATCCTCCCATCATGCGACACTCGTGATGCTCTCCATAGTTTGGATCGATAAGGGGGGCACCGCCATAATTAAGTTCAAGAGCATCAAGAGCATATTGATGCATGAGAGCGGCGGAAAGATTTGATTATGGCTGGTACACTCATGCTCCCTATAATGAATTATTATAATCTATATCTGTAGTGGTATAGGAGCATTATTAGGCGATTCATCTCACCACTGATGAGTGAGTGGCCCGAGATGAGGTTCCATCCTTTAGGCAACGTGATAGATATTATGGTAAGTATATTTTACTTTTATCTCATTTTGTTATATTGTTATTGGTATACTTTTGAAAAATATTTATTTTTCTTTTCATACTAACAATTTCAGATGATCATGTCACTATACCATACGATAAAGAGCGACTTCCATTCGGTCACTATTGGGTGTAAGGATTAAGCACTTATCAATATTATAGACGGCCTTATCGATATTATGTGAGTCATCTCAGAAGATAGATGACTTCAGATCGTGCCATCGACGGATGATCCGAGTACCACTTCATATACCCAGCACACTTTATACCCTAACTTTTCGGACTTCGACCTCTTCGTAGATGGTGCATCTGTTCATCGAGGATGAGCAAGCTAGGAGACACATTGTACCGATCCGACGAGCAGCATGTCAATCAGTATGGGAGGGCCAAAGGCAAGGGTCCACTAAGAGTTTCTTGAGGTAGATGCAAGGCATATGTTGATAGGCCGAGCACGCCATCTCCTCCTACCCCACCAGTCGATACCGTGTCTGAATCATCACGCCAACGGCCAAAGATGACATGCATTTATGAGAGGCGGATGTGTTGCTCCTTGAATTGATTTTGATGATTACAAAGTATTTGAGAGGATTACTAATGATTTTGACTTGAAAAAAGAATTATTGTATTTCAGGAGCAAAAATATAATTTTATCAAGATCTGATTCGAAAGCCTCAAGAGCAAGAACAAAAGATGTGCAATCTATTGGAGGTGATTTTAATATTTTTGGAAGTGTATTTTGTAAAAAAATCAGATTTATATTTTTGAGTCAACCCCATGAGTCGACTCATGGCTAGAAAGACTGAACGGCACACAAAATTTGTTGGCTGGCACACTTTGTGAGTCGACCCCATGGGTCAATCCCTTGGCATGAGTCGACCTCTGCTGCTCTGCAGGCCAAAATTACAGAACAGTCATTTTCTACTCTTTTCCACAAAGGTCGATCCCATAAGTCGACCTATGAGCATGAGTCGACCCTATGAGTCGATCCCTATGATGGAAAATTTCTGCAACGGCTAGTTTTTAACCCATTTTAATTGTATTTAATGCTCATTTAATGTGCTCTAACGGCTCTATTTTCAGTTCAGATTACTCTCTACCATTATTTAAAGTTATATAAAGGGACTTAAAGGAGGGAATCAAAAATAAGAAAGTAATTTGAAAAAGGGTCTTCAAGCATTCATTTCAACCCTAAGCAAGAGCCTACTAAAAGAGTTAAAGAAGCTTTTATTTCAAGTTCACCAACTCCTCAAGAGCTCATTCAAGTCTCCAACCACCTTGAGGAAATTAGAAAGAGCTTCCTTCTAATTGTGTAAAGTGTATTTAAAGCTTTATTCGCTCACTAAAGGAGCTTCTTCATCTGTATTTCTGTGCAATAAACTGTAATACTCTTTTTGAGTTGTTTTTGTTTTGGAAGGGTTCCAAAACATGGAAAGGTTGATCCGAACTTTGAATCGGATTGTATTGAGTTGGTTTGTATCCGAAAAATAAATATTCTAGCTTGGGATAGCTAGAGTCGGAGGTTCCAATGATTGTATTCAGGTTGAATACAGTTTAGTGGATTTGAATTCTCAAGTAGGAGCTTGGGGAGTGGATGTAGGTGCAAAGTTGGCACCGAACCACTATAAATCTTCTTGTTTGTGTTATGCTTACTTGCTCTCCTTTTAAATTTTTCTATCCTCTTACATTCTTGCATCCAACTTCTACACCTTGCATAAATTACACTCTCCATACTTATCTTGCTCATTGTTAAATAATCTTCGTAGTTGTAAGTTAAGTTTAAATTTTTAAAAACCCAATTCAACCCCCCTCTTAGGTTGCATAGCTGGGCAACAAGTAGTATCAGAGCCCGGTACTCTAGCTCTACTTTGATTTAACCATCAAAGAGCTAAAGATCTATGGCAACTCAAGTTGGCACTTCTCTAGCCGAGGGGCAGTCCACAAACCGACCTCCACTTTTTAATGGGTCAAATTATACCTATTGGAAAGCTCGGATGAAAATCTTTATTCAAGTACTTGACTATGATATGTGGAGTATCATAGTAAATAGACCACACACACCCACTAAATTAATTGATGGTGTGGAATCAACCAAATCTGAAAAAGAATGGGATGAGGTTGATAAGAAAATGGCTCAACTAAATGCTAAAGCCATGAATATTTTATATTATGCTCTAGATGCTAATGAATTCAATCATATTTCAATATGCATGTCTGCTAAGAAAATATGGGATAGATTAGAAGTAACTTATGAAGAAACTAATCAAGTAAAGGAATCCAAAATTAACATGCTCGTACATAAATATGAACTTTTTAAAATGGAGCATGATAAATCTATAACTGAAATGTTTACCCATTTTACTGATATTATAAATGGTCTAAAAAGTCTTGATAAGTCTTATTCTAACAGTGATCTCGTGAGAAAGATTCTTAGGTCCTTACCAAGAACTTGGGAAGCCAAAGTGATCGCTATCTAAGAAGCCAAAGATCTGAACATCTTATCCTTGGAAGAGCTTCTAGGATCACTAATGATACATGAGTTGAGCATGAAACAACATCAAGAAGAAGAAGTCAAAAAGAAGAGGACAATCGCCCTCAAATCCACGGCTCAACTTGATGAAGAAACTGATGATATGAAAAATGAAGAGCAGGATAAAAAAATGGCTCTCATTACTAGAAGATTTAAGAAGTTTTTAAAGAAAAGAAAATAAGGAATGAGGAAGAGACCACCCACAAAAGGAAAACATAGCAGAGAAAAGGATAAAGACCAACCTCTTATTTGCTACGAATGCAAGAAATCGGGATATTTTAAGTCTGAATGCCCACAACTGAAGAAGGATCCCAAGAAGTACAAGAAGAAGGCATGATGGCTACTTGGAGTGGAAGTGATGAGTCAAGCTCCGAAGAAGAAGACTCAAATAAACAAGCCAACTTGTGCCTTATGGCACATGAAAATGAGGTAAATTCTGCAACTCCTATTGACTTTACCTTTGAAGAATTTCATGAAGCTTTTTATGATTTAATTGATGAACTAAAAAAGCTAGGGGTAAAGAACAAAGAGTTAAAATTAAAGAATCAATCTTTACTAAAACAAAATGAGAGCATTTCAAATGAAAAATCTACCCTGTTTTAAGAAAATCTGAATTTAAAGAATGAAATTATCAAGCTAAAATCAATAGTTGAAAAATTCACCTTAAGTTCTAATAAACTTAATATGATTCTTGAAAATCAAAAGGACGTTTATGATAAGGCTGGTCTTGGTTACAACCCCTTAAAGAAACAAAAGTTTCTAAAAAATATCAATGTAAACTCTTCAAACAACAAGTTCTCAAATATTACTTGCTTCAAATGTAGTAGAATAGGTCACAAGTCATACACTTGTCTCTCTAACAAATCCATGAATTCTAATGCAAAGAAAATATGGGTTTCAAAAGGAACCATTGCGACTAACCAAAAAGGATCCAAGAAAGCTTGGGTACCTAAAGTAAAAAACTTGACTTTTGCTTGCAGGTGTGTCTAGCATCCCAAGAAGCAAACCGAAAATGGTATCTTGATAGCGGATGCTCAAGACACATGACTGGTGATGAATCTCAATTCATCACATTTAATGCTAAAAATGGAGGGATGGTCACCTTTGGAGACAATGGCAAAGGAAAAATCATCGGTATAGGTAACATTGGTATCACTCCCTCCAAGTATATTGAAAATATTTTATTAGTAGATGGTTTAAAACATAATTTATTAAGCATCAGATAATTTTATGATAAAGGATACAAAGTTATTTTTGAATCTTCTGTTTGCATTATAACTAGTCCTATTAATGAAGGCATTAAATTTATTGGACATAGATATGGTAATGTTTATATGGTAGATTTGAATGATCTATCCAAAATAAACATGCAATACCTAGTATCCTTGAATGCCAAGATTAATGAGACTAGTTGGCTTTAGCATCGTAGGCTTGTACATATTAGCATGCATTCACTTTCAAAACTCATTAAGAAGGAATTGGTTATTGGTTTATCCAAATTGAACTTTGAAAAGGATAAAATTTGTGATGCATGCCAACTAGATAAACAAACAAGAGTTTCATTCAAATCTAAAAATATTGTTTCAACTTCTAGGCCATTAGAACTATTGCACATGAATTTATTTGGACCTACTAGAACTACTAGTCTAGGAGGAAAACGATATGGTTTTGTAATAATTGATGATTTCTCTCACTTTACATGGATTTTCTTTTTGGCACACAAGGATGAAACTTTTCAAGTTTTCTCTAAATTTTATCGAAAAGTCATAAATAAGAAAGATTTTTCAATTCAAAATATTCGAAGTGATCATGGAATCGAATTTGAAAATCAAGATTTTAAAAAATTTTGTGATGAAAAAGGAATAGACCATAACTTTTCGGCACCTAGGACATCCCAACAAAATAGAGTAGTAGAAAGAAAAAATAGAACTCTTGAAGAAATGGTCCGTACCATGCTATGTAAAAGCAACCTTTCAAGATACTTTTGGACGAAAGTAATTAACACGGCATGTTACATATTAAATCGTGCTTTAATTAGACAAATTTTAAAGAAAACTCCCTATGAGCTTTAGAAAGGAAGAAAACCAAATATTGCATATTTTCATATTTTTGATTGTCGATGTTTTGTATTAAACAATGGTAAAGAAAGACTAGAAAAATTTGATGCAAAATTTGATGAAGTAATTTTTCTTGGTTACTCCTCTTCTAGTAAAGCTTTTAGAGTTTTTAACAAAAGAACCTTAGTAGTAGAGGAGTCAATACATGTTATCTTTGATGAAACTAACGATCTTCCTTCAAGGAAGAATGAAGGTTTTGATGATGCAGATCCTCTTATAGAAGGGATAAAGGAGATCACTCTAAAAGATTCAACAATTCAAGATGATGAAAAATATGAAGACAAACAGGATGAGGAAGGTGAAGAACAATAAGAACAACCTCAAGGTACAAATAATCTATCCAAAGAATGGAGGTATGATCACAATCACCCCAAGGAACTAATCATTGATGATCCTACATATGGTGTAAGAACTTGTTCTTCACTTAAAGATGCATTCAATCATTTTACTTTTGTCTCTCGTCTTGAACCTAAAACTATAGACGAAGCTTAAAAAGATTATAATTGGATTAATGCAATGCAAGAAGAATATAATCAATTTGAAAGAAATTATGTATGGACCTTAGTATCAAGACCTAAAAATTATTTAATAATTGGCATAAAATGGATATATAGGAATAAATTGGATGAACATGAAAATATAGTAAGAAATAAAGCAAGATTGGTTGCAAAAAGTTATAATCAAGAAGAATGAATTGATTTTGATGAGACTTTTGCACCTGTTGCTAGATTAGAGGCAATTAGACTTCTGCTTGCATATGCTTGCTTTATGAAATTTAAATTATTCCAAATGGATGTCAAAAGTGCCTTTTTAAATGGATATATTGCTGAAGAAATTTATGTAGAACAACTCCCAGGTTTTGAAAATTATGCTTTTCCTAATCATGTTTTTAAATTAAATAAAGCTCTATATGGGTTGAAACAAGCACCCGGGGCTTGGTATGAAAGGCTAAGCAAATTTCTACTTAATAATAGTTTTTCAAGAGGAAATGTAGACACAATCTTTTTCATTAAAAGAAATCAAGATGATATATTAGTTATACAAATATATATATTGATGACATTATTTTTGGGTCCACTAATGAAACTCTTTGTCAAGATTTTGCATAGCTCATGCAGGAGGAGTTCGAGATGAGCATGATGGGAGAACTTACATTCTTCCTCAGACTTCAAATCAAACAAACAAAGAAAGGAATCTCCATCACCCAAACCAAGTATACAAGAGAATTACTCAAAAAATTTAGAATGGAGAACTCCAAAGCAATTGACATACCCATGAGCCCATCATGTAAGCTTAACAAGGACGAAGAAGGTAAAAATGTAGACTTAAAATTTTATAAAGGTATGATTGGTTCTCTATTATATTTAACTGCTAGTAGACCTGATATTATGTTTAGTGTTTGTCTATGTGCTCGCTTTCAATCAAATCCAAAAAAATCATACTTGAATGCAGTTAAAAGAATCCTTAGATATTTAAATGGTACACAAACTCTAGAATTATGGTATTCTAAGGACTCATCAATTGACTTGATAGGATATTCAGATGCCAATTTTGCTGGATGTAGATTAGATAGAAAAAGTACTAGTGAAACTTGCCAATTTCTTGGAGTTAACCTAATCTCATGGTTTAGCAAGAAATAAAATTCGGTAGCACTGTCTACGGCCGAGGTCGAATACATTGCAGCCGGAAGTTGTTGTGCTCAAATCTTGTGGATTAAGCAACAACTCGAAGACTTTGATATCAAACTTAATGAAACTCCCATAAGATGTGATAACACTAGTGCTATAAATCTCACTAAAAATCTAATTCAACATTCTAGATCAAAACATATTGAAATCAGACATCATTTCATAAGAGAACATGTCCAAAATAAAGACATAATTCTTGACTATGTTTGTACTGAAAAATAATTAGCTGACATCTTTACCAAGGCCTTAAGTGAAGATAGATTTTATGAAATTAGGAGAGAACTAGGAATCTTTGATCCATCTGCTTAAGTGTCTCTCTGATTTCAAGGTATCACCACCAAAAATCTTTTTAGCTTAAATCTCATCTTTTCTTTTGAGCTCAAAAGCCCAAAATTATCATTCCCATAATCAATTTTTGAGTAAACATCCTTCTCCTAATGTTTAAATTTTTTTTTCTTTTTTTTTTCAAAATTATTTCATCATTTTTCTGAATTTCTCTATGCCATGAGTTGACCCCTAGGATCGATCCTAGGGTAAACTTGTAATAATGACTAAATCCTTCGGGCGCTCTCTTTTTGTTGGAAATCTCTCCTTGAGCCGACCCAACTCTCCACCTTCTTCCTTCCACCAAACCAAAAGTCTCCCTCTCTTCTTCCTCAAATCCAAGTTTTCTCTCAAGATCATTCTCCCACCATCTCTCACCCTCTAAATCGCCCTCTTGGAACCAAGTTCCTCCCCTTCTCCTTCTTCATTTGGAGTGATTCGACCTTACCCTAGACTCTATCCGTCTTCTCCAAATCGGCACATCACTTCTCCAAAATCCTTATCTTTCCACTAAAAATCCTTCATCTCTCCCTCACATTTGCTCTCCTAAGTTCCGTGCTAGTCCTGCCTGTGCAAATGGCTCCCAAGATGAAGCTTCCATAGAGGAGGAAATCCATTCACGGGTTGGAAAAAAGTGTGTGCTGAAAGAGACCAGCAACCGAAACCACTTCTGCTTCAAACCCTGCTCCTACTTCAACTCCAGCTACAACCCGGTCATCAATCAGCCCTAGTAAGGTACCCCTCTCCAATAAAAAAGTAGAGCCCAAAAAAAATATTGATTTCAGATTTTTTGAAAAAGAAGGGTTCACTATCGGATCAAAGATCAAGGACCAAGGATGGAAATTTTACTACTCCTTGAAAGAAAATACCTATATTGATCTTGTCAGAGAGTTTTACCTAAACTTGGGGTACAGCAATGAAACAGTGAAATCCACAGTGAAGGGTGTAGACATTAGCCTAGATCCTGTGCTTTTGGAGGAGATACTTCACTTACCATGTGAGGGGTATACCAATATGGAGCTCCCAGTTAAAGAGGAAGGAATAAATGTTATCTTAGGGAGATCCTTCACTGGAAGTCTGAACAAATTAGAGGCAAAGATTCTTTCCATTGAGATGAGACTGCTGCACCACATGGTAACTAAGTTATTTTTTCCTAGAAGTGGTAGACATGATCTTCTTTCTGGTCGGGACATCTGTATTATGTATCATGTGATTGTACAAACCCCCCTCAACCTCCCGGCATTGATGTTTGAGGCTATGAGAGAGACCTTCTTTTGGTATGGCTCTCACTTTAATATTTAGGAGGTTTGGAGTTAGCTTTGAGGGGGAGGCAATAGCTAGACTATCTCACTCCGACACTATCAACCGCCATACTTTGCACTGCATGGGATTTTCCAAAACTGATGGTGGTTGGACAAAAGGTGTGGAAGAGAGAGCTGAGGATAGAGCAGAGGAGGAAGGACCATCCTCACCCCTCCATGATCACAGGGCAGTATCACCAGATATTCAGTTTGTTTCTGACCACGAGGCTGGCCCGTCAGAGTCTACGAGGAGGCATACTTCAGTTCAGTAGTCGGACAGCAGAGCACATCCTTCAGAGATCAGATTGACTTATGATCAGATAGAGATGATATCTCAACGTGTAGCTTTCATACTATCTCGTCAGTTGGGTACTTCAGCTTTTGCATAGGGATCGACATCTCACGATGTATCTGATCAGACACTAATCCCTCACATCTCTATTATTTTTCAGATGATTTCTGATCAGTCAGTATGCATTGAGCAGCTTGAGGGTTGTATATTGAGACTAACTGGCAGAGTACTTAACTTGCAAGGGCAAGTGTTAGCTCTAGCCCATCCACAGCCGCATGAGGATATCACAGAGGTCTCAGACCTATCTGCGGAGGCAGCCAGAATGCAAGGAGTCTTAGAGAGTGGTTTTGACTTCCTGAGGAGAGAGATCGGGGGCTCTAGTGAACATGCTTCCACTCAATTCAGTGCCCTGCTACAGTCTGTTTCGAGAGCCTTGAATCTTCTGGACACCATCAGACTCTCACTCGTAGCTCAGTCCATAGCTTCTCAGCCTTCAAGATCTTCTCACCCCTCTTCTCGTGCTGGCACCTCTACCCGTGGCAGAGGCAGATGCGGTCAAGGTCGAGCTCGTGGACATGATCCTTCATCTCCTCACCCTATCTATGATTCATCAGACTCCGATCCTTCCAGCCATGATATTTATTAGATCCAGTGTAGTCTGTCCTTTCTTTTATTCTTTTGTCTAGGATCTATCTTGTGGGCTATGTAATGTGTTGACTGATTGACTCTTGGATAGTTTCTATCCATATCTTTTGTACTCTAAGTTAACACTTATGTATTGAAACATCTATATATTCAGTCATCTTTTGGATATATATATATATATATATATATATATATATGACTTTCAATGAATATCTCTGAATGTGATCAAATTGAATTACTTTTAATTATGAGATTTGTGCTGTAAAATACTTGAATAGCAATATCTTTTAAATGAGCAAATTGGTATATCTTTTACATTTGCTATATTGAGGAAGAGTAAAATAATAAGCAATAGAGAAATAAGCAATCAAAGAAGGGAGCTAAAGAAGTAAAATTGATCCCATCATAAAGTGGAAATAGAGGAAATATGTGTTGGGAATAGTATCCCAAAGCCAATCATCAGTCTGTTGACGGTTGTGCTCATTTTTATATATATACATGAATTATGAATTAATAAAAATTATTTTGATATTTTGCATCATAAAATATTTCATCTTTTAATGAACTCCTATGTTGTGGTGAAGTCCTTAGGACTATTTAAACTCGATAAAGGAGGATTTGTCGTTTAGTCCTTAAATCTGTTCGCGATCAAATGATACGTTGTTACCAAGGACGATAATGTTTATCAAGCATAGGTCATTGTGTGCCATATAGGTTGATTATCCTTTTAACCAATGAGTGTGGAGACACTGGTATGGCATACAGGTGAGATGTAAGGGTACATCTGCACTGAACGTGACTGACTCCAGAGCTATTTCTGCTGTCAAGATTTACTCCGATGGAATATGGGTATAAATATCTCTCCGACCTGAGACCGTCATGGTGACTTGCAAGCAACTCACTGTACTTAGGCACTGGACTACCTGAATTTTTAATTCAGTGACGGAAGGCTGCTGGGTGTAGTCAAGTACTTGACTTGTCGGTGCGTGTGTCAAGATGAGTTTGAGCACTCCAGTTCAGGAGCTGTGTACAGTCGTATTTCAATTTAGCAAAATCTTGGCCAGAGTAGTCTTTATGAGGAGTCACAGGACTGTTAGAGTTGAGCACAATTCGGATGATCTAATCAGGGTGGACAGTTTAACCCTGAGTCATCCTAAACATAGAGGTCAAAAGGATAAATTATACAGTAACCATATTCACGTAGGTTCTGAGTGTTGTGATTATGACTATTCGATCGATCTGATCATCGGGTATCATTGCTAGATGGTCACTTCGATTAGTACAGGAATTGGTTCGTATGCTACCGGCTTAGGTTCGAACCTGTGGGGTCACATACATTAGAGGTTCCTATCTGATCTGATAGCTGATGAAGAGTCCTAATGCTCGTGGACTATGAGTCCTACATGTTTGAGACTCTGTGATCGAGAATCAGGATTCTCTGATCATGAGTCCCACACATTTTGAGTACCGGGGTCAAGAGTCCCACTGGTTTGGGACTCTTCGATCAGGGTTACATATCGATGAATTCTGATGCCCGATTACCCATCGAATTTGGACTCAATATTTATGAGAGATTTAATTAGTGATTTGATTGCTAATTAACTAAATTTTATTGAGTAATTATTTTTGGATCAAGTCCAATTGAATTGGATTCAGTTGGGTTTGACCCGATTAGGTTAAGAGTTGACCTAATCGTCGAGATGGTTTGGTCCCTGATATGATCAGGGGTTGGGCTTAATCAATTTTTGATTTGATTAGGATTTTATTGAGCCTAATTAAGCCTAATTAAGTTGGATTTAAATTAGTCTAATTGGGCCTAACTTATTTGGTTCAATTAGGTTGGTTTAAATAATGAAACCACCTTGACCCATTCTCCCTGCGCCACCTCACTTCCACTGCGTCCATTTGAATTCACGAGAAGGAAGTTCTCATGAATTTTTCCTCACACAAAGCCCTCCTCAAGCCCTACTTTAATGCACCATATAAGTGGATAAGGATAATTGGCTGGCCATTCAAATTCAAAATAAAGTTTGAATTTGAATGAGCAACCAATCTTAGCGCCTTGACCTTATCCTCTTTTAACGCCCCATTTATTACACGAGAAAATATTTCTCATGAAATCACTCATGCACA
Source organism: Elaeis guineensis (assembly GCF_000442705.2). Lineage (NCBI taxonomy): Eukaryota > Viridiplantae > Streptophyta > Magnoliopsida > Arecales > Arecaceae > Elaeis > Elaeis guineensis. The sequence continues at coordinate 41,689,851 of NC_026004.2, read as the reverse complement.
AATTAAGCCACATCCTCCTCTTCTTACGCCCTTAGTGGATAAGAATAAATTGATTTCCATTTGAATTCAAAATTTGATTTGAATTCAAATGTGCAATTACTCATCTTTATCCTCTCACGTGGATAAGACGTTTGACATTGTTTTAAAAGGAGGAGAAGAGTGGGGCGTGTGCAAAAAAATTTTTGAAGAGAAAATCTAGGCATGAGGAATCTTTGTGTGTAAGGTGAAGGTCTATATCCTTCCGAGAAAAAAAGAAAGAAAAGAAAGAAAAAATGTGCGCAGGGTTTCAGTGGGTTCTTCAGGGTTTCAGCCTGGAGTTCGGAAAGTGAGAAGGTGAGCTACGAGTGTCGTGAGTCCATCAAATTTTAGAAAGATCTTCAACATCTTCTCAAGCATGTCTGCTGATAATCTGGAGTATCTAAAGAATCGATAGATATCGATCGAAGGAGTTCGATCAGCATCGACCGTCGAAAAGACTCTACAATGAGCTAGCACTCATGAGGAGTCGATCAGACTGGGAGCTTCGTGTGAATGATCCGCAGAGGTCAGACACACTGTGTGGCTACATCACGATGATCAAACTCTTTCGATGGTGATCAGATTGCGACAATCTACTATCCGTACAAAGGTATTATGTTCTGAACACATTACAGTAAAATATTTACTGTTCAAATTTAAATTTTAAATTTAAATGCATGCATGCTATATATCATATTTAGATCCTAGTATAGGATAAATTTTTATTAATTAATTAGATTAATTAATAATTTTTACTGTAAAATAATAATTTTAAAAAAGTTTTAAAATTACCATTTTACCCCTGCACTGAATTTCTCCACAAATGGTATCAGAGCCCAGGTTCTAAGATATGATATATATATTTGCATGCGTAGATTAAGTTATAATCTAAAAGTTTAAATTTGAAATTTAAAATTCAAAATTTGAAATTTGAATTTTAAAAGTTGTTCGAAATTCAAAATTTGAAATTCAAAATTTTGAAATTTGAATTTTAAAATTTGAAATTCGAAATTCAAAATTCAAAATTTTGAAATTTAAATTTTGAATTTTGAATTTTGAAATTTGGTAAAAATTTTAAATTTAAAATTTAAAATTTGAAATTCAAAATTTGAAATTCAAAATTTTAAAATTTGAAATTTGAAATTTGTTTGAAATTTGAAATTCAAAATTTAAAATTTGAAATTTGAAATTTGAAATTTAAATTTTGAAATTGGTATATTTAGATATACTTGATCCAAGTAGCAAGTAATCGAATTAGATTGGTTGCCATGACTGTCCGATTATAGAAAAAAAATAGGATTTAAAGGCCCTCTCTTCTCATTCGATGGGGTCTCCTACGGCGGTAGAGGTGCCGATGCGATTATATCCCATGCAGATGAAGCAGCAAAAGAAATATTCATAATTTATTTTGATTGAATTATTTTCTATTATGTAATTAGCAATAAGATTGCTATTTATGAAATGTGTTGATATATTTATGAAATGAGTCAACATATTTGGTGAACAGAAAATAAAACTTTTCAAATTTGAAAATTATTTTCGAAATGCCAAACCCTGACCTATCAGCCTAAATACTTAATTAAAAGAATTAAGTATTGTCTAGTAGGTCTAGAATTGTGAATTAAGATCTAAGATAATTGCATAAACTTGTGGATCAATGGGTTAGATAGATTAGGTCCATAATTGGGTTAGACCTAAGGTTAGCTTAAAGAAATGGACTAAATTAGAGTAATTGGTCAAATCTAATCAAAAGTTGAATTAAATTAGATCAAGGATACTCTAGACTCAACTCCAATAGTTGTAATTGAATGGGTCCATGTCTTTAACTAGACCAAGATGGACTTAATTCATGGCTACGCAGTGGAACCCTATTTACTAAGTTGATCAAATTAAAACTAATGAACCAGTTGGTGTCTAAGGTAAGTTTGGCAGTTTGACCCATGGTTTTTAAGCGGGAGCTACTCGCAGTGATTCGATCTCTGACGAGTTAATGGCTTATCCCCACCACTGATCTCACTTACCTGGCCAATCTGGTGAATTAGATTTTGATTAGATCACTTGGTGATTAGGGCTCACCCATGTCATTAGGTAAATCAGTTTGACTAATTTAGGTGCTCCTAATGCCAGCTTTAAGTAAATCCTTTTTAATCTGACTTGATAAAGTCAGTGGGAAGATTAAAATTGGCTGGATATTTTCTTCTCATCTATTCTTTAATAAAATCCTCAAAAAAAAAATTATTAGGTCCTAAAAATGATTAAGTTATATTGATAACTAAGTCATAGCCTCCCATTAAGTGAGTGATAATGAGTCTATTAGTTTAATAATCATTGGAGGCCCAAAGGCCTGGTGCTTATTGACTAATGGAATTATCATTCATAGTATGATAATTTGGTTTGAGTCTTTCTGATAGTGGTTAGGTTGGCCGACCAAAATCGGGCTTGATCATTTATTGGTCCGATTCACTAAATCAAATCATGTTAATGGTTGAACCTAACCAGATTTTTCAGTGGAGGCCAAAGCCTACTGATTAGGTTCTGGGGCAAAATTAATTACTAGAAGTTGTTTAGAGAAACAACTGGTTATGAACCTACCCATAGATGCACATGGGTTGACCAACCAAAGTTGGGCTCGTGTGTAGTCTGTGTGGATTCTAGTATCCACTAAGGAATTAAAGTAATTTCTCGAATTGGAGGTTAAGGCTACTAATTCGTAAAAATACTGGGAGAAACTTTAGACTAAAGTCCAAGTCTTTAGTATTAATAATTTATGTACTAATATAGGTTTGGTTTTTCTTTATGCAGCTATGGCCACTACCCTGTCACTCTGGTCATTATTAGATAATGACAAGCTCATGGGATCTAATTTCGATAGCTGGTATCGAAAATTAAAAATCATCCTTGAGCATGAGCGGATCCTTTATGTAGTAACGGATCCGACACCTGAGGAGCCAGTCCTGAATGCTAGAGGGACGGTTCGAGATACTTACCAGAAGTGGCTCAACGACCGCACCACCGTCCGATGCATAATGCTGGCAGCAATGAATGATGAGTTCATCTGCAGGTTCGAGAATGTCCAGCCACAGGAGATGCTTCAAATGTTGAACGACTCTTTTGGCAGGCCTGACGATGTTGAAAGACACAAAACTAGTTGTGCCATTTTCAATGCTCGGATGAGGGATGTAGCCTCAGTCTCTGATCATGTACTGTACATGATCAAAATGATTGAGCGCCTAAGTAAACTGGGCTTTCCCCTGCACGAGCAGCTCGGTAAGGATGCGATCTTTAATTCTCTGCCCAAGTCCTACCTTCCCTTCCTTACTCATTTTCGAATGACAAAGCCTGCAGTGAACTACCACGGCTTGTTGGGGTTGCTGCAGAACTTTGAGAAGGACCACCAGCTCCATAAGGAGTCGGTAAATATTGTGGGAGGGTCTTCTTCTGGTCATCGACCCTTTAAGAAAAGAAAGAAGAACAAGAAGAAGAAGAAGAAGAATAAGAAGGTGCAGCTGCATACTGGGATGTCTGCACAGGGTCAGACCAAGAAGCACAAGCCCGATCAGAGCCAGATAGAGTGCTTCTTTTGCAAGAAGCAGGGGCACTGGAAGAGAAACTGTCCTCTATACATTGCCTCTCTGGACCCGAACAGACCGAAGAAGAAGCAAGGTACTTATATGATAACACCTTGCAACTTTTTCATTTGTGATACTACTGCCTAGGTATTGGATACCGGAAGCCCTTATCATATTTGTAATTCGATGCAGGGTCTGCAGGTCAGTAGGAGATTTGATGAAGGTGAGAGGTTCCTGAATGTTGGAGATGAAAGCAAAGTTCCAGTTCTAGCATTAGGAATCATGAACCTTGTAATCAATTCTCGAAATGTAATTCTAAGTGAATGTCACTATTGTCCAAGTTTTTTATTAAATATTATTTCTGTAGGCCTTTTGGCCATGTACGGTTATCAATTTTTAATAAAAGAAAATATTTACAATATCATTTTGAATGATGTTACAATATTTGTTGGACAACTTAATAATGGAATTTACTTTTTATCACAACCTGTTAATGTGGTTCAAACCTTCGATAAACGCCCTAGAATAGATAATGTGTCAGAAGTCTACCTTTGGCACTGTAGGCTAGGTCATATCAATAAGAACATGATAAACAAGTTGGCTCAAGAAGGAATTCTTGAAGTAGGTGATTATGAATCACTTTCAACCTGTGAGTCCTGTCTTCTTGGTAAAATGACCAAGTCACCTTTTACTAGAAAAGGTGAGCGAGCCAATGAACTCTTGGCTCTGGTACATTCTGATGTATGTGGACCCATAAGCTCAAGTGTAAGAGGTGGATATTTCTACTTCATAACCTTCACAGACGACCTATCGAGGTATGGGTATGTCTATTTAATGAAGCATAAGTCGGAGTCGTTTGAAATGTTCAAACTATTCTAAAATGAGGTAGAAAAATAAAGTGGAAAGTGTATTAAAATTTTTCGATCTGATCGAGGAGGTGAATACCTTTTCAATGAGTTTTTGACATATCTTGAAGAGAATGAGATTCTCTCTCAATGGACTCCTCCTGAAACACCACAGCATAATGGTGTATCTGAAAGGAGGAATCGGACCTTGTTGGATGGTTCAATCCATGATGGGGTTTGCTGGTCTGCCGATCTCCTTCTGGGGATATGCGCTCGAATCGGCTTGTTACCTTCTAAATAGAGTTTCGAGTAAGTCTGTAACCAAAACACCATATGAGATATGGATAGGACGTAAGCCAGTACTCTCGCACCTTAGGGTTTGGGGGTGTTTGGCTTATATTAAACGTTTAATTATGGACAAGCTAGGATCTAGGTCTGACAAGTATAATTTTATAGGATACCCAAAAGAGACCAAAGGGTATTATTTCTACTTGGCTGATGAGCAAAAAGTGTTTGTCAACCTTAAGATAATCTTTTTGAAAAGAGAGTTCCTTGGTGAAGGGACTGTTGCCTCTAAGGTCGAACTTCACGAAATTCGACAGGTGGAAAATCCGACGCAAGTTGCTGAACCGGATTTGATTAGATCAGATCCGGAGCCCATTGATCAAGCACCCTTAAGGCGATCTGGTAGAATACCACGTCAACCGGATAAATACTATGATTTCTTGGTCCGGGACGATGATCTTATCGAACTTGATGAAAATGATGAGGATCCGATCACCTACATGGATGCAATGTAGAGACCCGACTCTGAGAAATGGCTAGAGGCCATAAAATCCGAAATGGAGTCCATGAAGGTCAACGATGTGTAGACATTGGTTGACCCACCCGAAGGAGTAAAACCCATAGGGTGTAAGTGGGCCTTCAAGAGGAAGAGGGGCGCAGATGGAAAAGTGGAAACCTATAAAGCCTGTCTGGTTGCCAAGGGATATCGTCAACGTTATGGTATAGACTATGACGAGATATTTTCTCTGGTGGCAATGCTCAAATCCATTCGGATTATGCTTGCAATAGGTGCCCATCTGGACTATGAAATCTGACAGATGGATGTGAAGACAGCTTTCCTAAACAGAGAGCTGGATGAAGAGGTGTATATGATACAACCTGAAGGATTCACATCCACTGATGAGTCTAAGGTGTGCAGACTACAGAGATCCATTTATGGACTTAAGCTGGCATCCCGGAGTTGGAACATACGTTTTGATAGGATGATCAAGACGTATGGCTTCGTTAAGAACGGAGAAGAGCCCTGCATTTATAAATGGGCTAATGGTCCAGTAGTGATATTTTTTGTATTGTATGTGGATGATATTCTCTTAATCGGGAATGATGTCCCTGCATTTCAGGGAATAAAGATTTGACTGTCATCATAATTCTCCATGAAGGATCTGGGAGAAGCTTCCTACATTCTAGGGATGAGGATCTATAGGGATAGATCTAAAAGGCTGCTTGGCTTATCCTAGTCCACGTACATTGATACTATACTGAAAAGGTTCAGCATGGAGAATTTCAAGAAAGGCTATCTACCGATAGGCCATGAAATTTTTCTCTCGAAGAGGGATTGTCCGACAACACCTCAAGAGAGAGAACGTATGGGTAGAATTTCATATGCTTTGACAGTGGGATCTATCATGTACGTCATGATATGTACATGACCAGATGTAGCATACTCACTAGGGGTAGTGAGTAGATACCAATCTGATCCAGGAGAGAATCACTGGAAGGTTGTTAAAACCATCCTAAAGTATTTAAGAAATACTAAGGACTAGTGGCTTGTTTATGGTGAATCAGACTTGAGACTTATAGGGTTTACAGACTCTAGTTTCCAGTCTGATCATGATGACAGCAAAAGTGTGTCGGGATTTATTTTTACCCTTTATGGTAGGGCTATCTGCTGGAAGAGTTTCGAGCAGCACATAGTGGCTGATTCAGTTTGCGAGGCAGAGTATGTCGCTGCATCAGATGCTGCCAAAGAAGCAGTGTGGCTGAGGAAGTTCATCATCGAGCTCGGAGTAGCACCCTCCCTTATTGGTCCAGTTCTGCTCTACTGTGACAGCTCTGGAGCCATTGCTCAGGTGAAGGAATCGAAGGCACACCAGCGGACGAAGCATATTCTGTGCCGCTACCATCTTATCCGAGAAATTATGGATTGAGGTGACGTCGACCTTCAGAAGATCGACGGAAAGGAGAACTTGGCCGACCCATTTACTAAAGCCATTGCGGTGAAGGAGTTCAACGACTATAAGTCAAAGATGGGTATTAGATACTGCATCGATTAGCTTTAGGCCAAGTGGGAGATTGTTGGGAATAGTGTTCCAAAGTCAATCATCAGCCTGTTGACGGTTGTACTCATTTTTATATATGTATATGAATTATGAATTAATAAAAATTATTTTGATATTTTTCATCATAAAATGTTTCATCTTCTAATGAACTCCTATGTTGTGGTGAAGTCCTTAGGACTATTTAGACTCGACAAAGGAGGATTTATCGTTTAGTCCTTAAATCTGTTCGCGATCAAATGAGACGTTGTTACCAAGGACGACAACGTTTATCAAGTATAGGTCATTGTGTGTCATATAGGTTGATTATCCTCTTAACCAATGAGTGTGGAGACACTAGTATGGCATACAGGTGAGATGTAAGGGTATATCTGCACTGAAAGTGATCGACTCCGGAGCTATTTCTGCTGTCAAGATTTGCTTCGATGGAATATGGGTATAAATATCCCTCCGATCTGAGACCGCCACGGTGACTTGCAAGCAACTCACTGCACTTAGGCACTGGACACCTGAATTTCTAATTCAGTGACGGAAGGCTGTTGGGTGTAGTCAAGTACTTGACTTGTCGATGCGTGTGTCAAGATGGGATTGACCACTCCAGTTTAGGAGCTGTATACAGTCGTGTTTCAATTTAGCAAAATCTTAGCCAGGATAGTCTTTGTGAGGAGTCACAGGACTGTTAGAGTTGAGCACGATTCGGATGATCTAATCAGGGTGGACAGTTTAATCCTAAGTCGTCCTAAACACAGAGGTCAAAAAGATAAATTATACTGTAACCATATTCACGTAGGTTCTGAGTGTTGCAATTGTGACTATTCGATCTATCCGATCATCGGGTATCATTGCTAGATGGTCACTTCGATTAGTACAGGAATTGGTTCCTGTGCTACCGGCATAGGTTCGAACCTGTGGGGTCACACACATTAGAGGTTCCTATCTGATCTGATGGTTGATGAAAAGTCCTAATGCTCATGGACTATGAGTCCTATGTGTCTGGGACTTTGTGATCGAGAATCAGGATTCTCTGATCACGAGTCCCACACATTTTGGGTACTGGGGTCAAGAGTCCAACTGGTTTGGGACTCTTCGATCAGGGTTACATATCGATGAATTTTGATGCCCGATTACCCATCAAATTTAGACTCAATATTTATTAAAAGTTTAATTAATAATTTTATCATTAATTAACTCAATTTGATTGAGTAATTATTTTTGGATCAAGTCCAATTGAATTAGATTCAGTTGGGTTTGACCCGATTAGGTTAAGAGTTTACCTAATCATCGAGATAGTTTGGTCCCTGATATGATCAGGGGTTGGGCTTAATCAATTCCTGATTTGATTAGAATTTTATTGAGCTTAATTAAATTTAATTAAGTTGGGTTTAAATTAGTCTAATTGGACCTAATTTATTTGGTTCAATTAGGTTGGTTTAAATAATGAAACCACCTTGACCCATTCTCCCTACGCCACCTCACTTCCACTGCGCCCATTTGAATTCACGAGAAGGAAGTTCTCATGAATTTTTTCTCACACAAAGCCCTCCTCATGCCCTACTTTAATGCACCATATGAGTGGATAAGGATGATTGGTTGGCCATTCAAATTCAAAATAAAGTTTGAATTTGAATGAGCAACCAATCTTAGCGCCTTGACCTTATCCTCTTTTAACGCCCCATTTATTACACGAGAAAATGTTTCTCATGAAATCACTCACACACAAATTAAGCCACGCCCTCCTCTTCTCTCGCCCTTAGTGGATAAGAATAAATTGGTTTCCATTTGAATTCAAAATTTGATTTGAATTCAAATGTGCAATTACTCATCTTTATCCTCTCACGTGGATAAGACGTTTGACATTATTTTAAAAGGAGGAGAAGAGTGGGGCGTGTGCAAAAAAAATTTTGGAGAGAAAATCTGGGTGTGAGAAATCCTTGTGTGCAAGGTGAAGGTCTATATCCTTCCGAGAGAAAAAGAAAGAAAAGAAAGAAAAAGTGTGTGCAGGGTTTCAGTGAGTTCTTCAGGGTTTCAGCCTGGAGTTCGGGAAGTGAGAAGATGAGCTACGAGTGTCGTGAGTCCACCAAATTTTAGGAAGATCTTCAACATCCTCTCAAGCATGTCTGCTGACGATCCAGAGCATCCGAAGAATCGACAGACATCGATCGAAGGAGTTCGATCAGCATCGACCGTCGAAAGGGCTCTACAACGAGCTAGCACTCGTGAGAAGTCGATCAGACCGGGAGCTTCGTGTGGATGATCCGCAGAGGCCAGACATGCTGTGTGACTGCATCGCGACGATCAGACTCTCCCGACGGTGATCAGATTGCGGCGATCTACTATTCGCACAAAGGTATTGTGTTCTGAACAAATTACAGTAAAGTATTTACTGTTCAAATTCGAATTTCAAATTTAAATGCATGCATGCTATATATCATATTTAGATTTTAGTGTAGAATAAATTTTTATTAATTAATTAGATTAATTAATAATTTTAGCTATAAAATAATGATTTTGAAAAGTTTTAAAATTATCATTTTACCCCTGCACTGAATTTTCCCACAATATGTCTTTAAAAAAAGAGTAGAGAATCTTTCTTGATGCTGTCAAAAAGGAAGAGTAGAGAATCAAAATCAAGTTTGAGCAATAAGCAATAAAGAATGAGCAAAGAATGAGCAATAAGTAAATTGTTAAGCAAATGGGCACATGTGTCAAAGAATCAAAATCATCAGCTTTTATTTCCAAGCAAATGAACTTATAAGCAAATTTCAAATTTTTTAGCAAATTTTAAATTTATCTTCAAACTGTTTATGATGCATTTCGTTTAAATACTTGGTCATAATATTTAGGTGATGCATCTTCATAAACTTGAAATTCATGTTCAATACTTTATATATACTTTTGCTCAAGTGTTTTGTCATCATCAAAAATGAGAAGATTGTTGCTCCTTGAATTGATTTTGATGATTACAAAGTATTTGAGGGGATTACTAATGATTTTGACTTGAAAAAAGAATTATTCTGTTTCAAGGGCAAAAATGTAATTTTATCAAGATCTGATTCGGAAGCGATTTCAATATTTTTGGAAGTGTATTTTGTAAGAAAATCAGGTTTATATTTTTGAGTCGACCCCATGAGTCGACTCATGGCTAGAAGGGCTGAACGGCACGCAAAATTTGTTGGCTGGCACACTCTGTGAGTCGACCCCATGGGTCGACCCCTTGGCATGAGTCGACCCTATGAGTCGACCTCTGCTGCTCTGCAGGTTAAAATTACAGAATAGTCATTTTCTGCTCTTTTCCACAGAGATTGACCCCATGAGTCGACCCATGAGCATGAGTCAATCCTATGAGTCGACCCCTGTGACGGAAAATTTCTGCAACGGCTAGTTTTTAACCCATTTCAATTGTATTTAATGCTCATTTAATGTCCTCCAACAGCTCTATTTTCAGTTCAAATTACTCTCCACCATTATTTGAAGTTGTATAAAGGGACTTAAAGGAGGAAATCAAAAATAAGAAAGTGATTTGAAAAAGGGTCTTCAAGCATTCATTTCAATCCTAAACAAGAGCCCACTAAAAGAGTTAAAGAAGCTTTTATTTCAAGTTCACCAACTCCTCAAGAGCTCATTCAAGTCTCCAACCACCTTGAGAAAATCAGAAAGAGCTTCCTTCTAATTGTGTAAAGTGTATTTAAAGCTTTATTCGCTTACTAAAGGAGCTTCATCTGTATTTCTGTGCAATAAACTGTAATACTCTTTTTGAGTTGTTGTTTTTGTTTTGGAAGGGTTCCAAAACGTGGAAAGGTTGATCCGAACCTTGAATCGGATTGTATTGGGTTGGCTTATATCTGAAAAACAAGTGTTCTAGCTTGGGATAGCTAGAGTCGGAGGTTCCAACGATTATATTCAGGTTGAATACAGTTTAGAGGATTTGAATTCCCAAATAGGAGCTTGGAGAGTGGATGTAGGTGCAAGGTTGGCACCGAACCACTATAAATCTTCTTGTTTGTGTTGTGCTTACTTGCTCTCCTTTTAAATTTCTCTATCCTCTTACATTCTTGCATCCAACTTCTACACCTTGCATAAATTATACTCTCCATACTTATCTTGCTCATTGTTAAATAATCTTCATAGTTGTAAGTTAAGTTTAAATTTTTAAAAACCCAATTCACCCCCCCCTCTTGGGTTGCATAGCTGGGCAACAGGATGCGGAGAAGGCAATAATATCTTGATATATACGTCTCTCGATAGTTGTGATACTTGTACATTTTTTTTGTCAAAATATTTTGTAATCATCAACTATGGGATTATATTATTTTGAAATTAACGTTATAAATTTTTTTTAATCTGAAAACACATGTTACAATTTTTGTTAGTTGCACAAAAAATTAATTGTTGACCTTAATACATGTTATATGGTTGGAGTTTGGGATTGTCTATCATTTTTAAGATATCCTGTCATATTAATTATAAATAAAATTAAAGAAATTTAAATTTGTATCTCAAAAAAATATATTTAATATAATAATATAATATGATATTATATAATAATATATATTATATAATATAATATAGTATAATATAATATAATATACTATAATGTATTATAATAATATAATAATATATAATAATATAATATATTAAATATTGATATATATGATATATATATAATATATAATATTTTACACTATATTATATTATATAATAATATTATATAATATATAATAATATTATATGATATATATTATATATAATATAATAATGTTATATTATATATAATATACAATATTATATAATACAATAATGTGTAATAATATAATATCATATATTATATATTCATATTTATAATATTTTACACTATATTATTATACATAATAATATTATATAATATATATTATATTATATTAAAATAAAATATTAATATAATATAATATTTTAATATATTATATTATAATAACATACAACAAGAAAATAATATAATTATATATTAATATAATATATTACTATATAATTTATAATAATAATATTATATAATATATATTATATTAATATAAAATATTAATATAATATAATATTATAATATAATATTATAATATAATATTATAATTTAAAGCCATCTTATGATAGGACGACTTATAGAGCCATCCTACCATAGGGTGACTCATGCTGTGTATTTACGCTAGTAGTAGGGATGCAGTAAGGATGCTGAATCAGTACACAAAGTCACTTTTGATAGGATGAATTTGTTTCGAACAGTAATACTTTCGAAAACATATTATTTTGATTATTTTTTTCAAATAAATATTAAATTTGTAAATTTGCTCAAAATCTACTTTGAATAATTGGTTAAAATAATTTTTTTTTCATTATTTCTCACTGTGGAGGGTAAGTAGTACGGTAATCGGGTGGCTTGGCATGCCACGTTGACTGGCTTATAGTCACCGTCTCAATAAAGAATTTTTTTTCCTCACTAAAAAAATGATATTCTATTTTTCACCTTCGGGCTAAAACGTAGTCGGCTCCAATGCTTCACTTTCCAATCGCCCCTGCGACCAATGGCGACAGTGGCAGCGGCAGCGGCAGCGTGTTACTCGCACTCCGTGGGTCTCATCTTCTCCCATCTCCCTTCTCCTCCTCCTCGGCTCTCGCCTTCGCCTTCTCGGCGGCCCTTACCGAAACCAGCGAGCGGCCGAAGGTTTGCCTCATCAGCTCTGCTGGCTGGCGGCGCCGGCCTCGCCCTCGCGGCCTCCGCCCAAGCTCTCCCTTTCGGCCCCCCGGTGGCTCTCACTGTGCTGCAGGAGCCGGCGAACGCGCTCTCCCTGCCCACCTGGGCCATACACGTGTCCAGCGTCATCGAATGGTAGCTCATCTCCTCCATTCCCACTCCGCTGCCTTCCGTCCCTCTCCTTTTTGCCTCTTTGGTGCGGTTTATATAGTATTTGCTTGTTCTCTTCCTGGAAGGATCACGGCCATGGCGTTGATTTGGGAATATGGGGAGAAATCCAGTTTCCGAACTTGGAAAGGTCTTTCCTGGGGGATGGTAAGAGAAAGGTTCGACCTTGCTTTATATTTTGTTACTTCGTTTCTGAGAATTGGATGGTATTCGATAAGGGACTCACATCTTATCACTCACATCTTATCTTCTTTTTGAGATGATTAATTGTTAGTTATCTGCAATTTTTTTTTTAAATTTTTTCCGGTGCATATATAAACGCTATAAACCACAATGGCACGGATAAACCTCACTTATTCTGTTGATTGAACCCAGCTCCTTGGCATATCACACTGTTTAGATACGCCAATTTGTATTTTGCTGTTAATATTTCATTTAAAGGATGGTATGATCACTGGATACTCCTCTCCAACAGACTTTCCAATAGACTTCTACTTCTAGCTGAAGTTTATCTGTGACATTATGTCATTTTTTTTTTTGGTGAAGTAAAGGGAGTTTAGACAACCCAAAAGTTGGTTCTTAGCGGTACATGATCTCGACTTGCAGTCATTCACAATCCTCTTTATGAACATGAACAAGAGAAAAATGGCCAGCCCCAACATCTTGACCATTAAATTGACCTTAATTAAGAAAACTCGATGGTTTGTAGCACTAGTTTCTTTTCTTGCAAATGATCCAATTTTTGTTAGGGGTTGTATGTTATGATTGGTGGACAATTTATTTGCAGTGTTGAACCTTTATAGGTCGTTTTGGGCTGAAACCTTTTTTACCTAACTTGGTCTATATAGGCAAACCTAGAAATGTGATTCGCTATAACTTCCGTATTCAAAGTTGGCATCATTTCGGATGATTAATTAAAACCAAGGAAGATGGTGGGTCTCCAAACATGTTATGCTCATGAACTCTGCATCTTGCTGATAGTATTTGCAGAAGAGGGGTGGTTCCTTTCATGTCAATGGTTAATGAAAAAGAAAAGCATTTCTTTACTTTCTCTTTTCATTCTACGTACAAAATATGAATAATGAAGTTTAATTTTTCTTTTCCTCTCGTCTTTATGCTGCTTGGCCTCATTGGAGAAGGGATGAATTTAATTGGACAAACTATAATGCTTTAATGAAAAAGGAAAGCAATATAGAAAGGATTGATCCAAGCATTCCGGAAGTATATTGTCCCACCAGTGTGGTTTGGTTATACAATTCTGTAGACTGTTTAGGATCACTTAAGCGAAAGCTCTGCATGGTACAAGTACTAAAGCTACTCTTTTGGTCTGTTATGCAATCATTTGTGGAAGACTTAAAAGTGAAATTAATGAAAACACTCATCAGATCAGCTCTAGCTGTCCACTTTAAGAATGTTAGAGTATGACAAGGGTGCTTATGCAGAGATATGATGTTCAGTTAGAGGTTGGTTGATGTTGGAGAAACAGGAAACATACTCAGAAGTGGCACAGATGAAGGGTAAACTGATAGTGAAGCAATTGATGGGATTCAGTCATGCACCATTTTGGCCAAGGGTTGATGCATATATGGTGATGATGATCAATTCTGCAATTTTGAAATTAATTTCATGCATGTAATATCTGCTGAAATAAAAAAATAAATATCATATCTATGCAGAAATTCTAATGAAACATTGATTTTAAATGTTAATAAGATAGATGAAATAGATAATTTAACAGCATGATGGAAAGCAGAAATTGTAAATTATCCGTACCCCTACATATAGGTCCAAATGGAACCACTAGAAACTAGGACTCAATATAACCATTGATATAATCATATTAGTTCTAACTTATAGATTAAACCAAAGCCCAAAAAAGAAAAAAAACCATCACATGTTTCCCATTAATTCCATCATTGCAACTTCAGGTCAAGGTGAAGTTGGTCAAGATGAGTCTGTTTGGTGCATCTAACACATTAAGTAGATGTATCTCATTAAAAAATTTCAAAAGCATCAATAATTTAGTCAAAATAGAGTACAAAATCTCAAATTATGGCGGTCATGATACCTGAAAATGGGAAAAAGATTTGAAAGCAAAGTTTTAACTAAAGACATCTTATCTACTTTATGCTATCTTGGAGGATCCCAAATAGGAAATAGGATTCCTGTTGTCACGCTCAATCTTTAACAAAGAGGTTGGAAAGCATCTTGGATCAATGTTTTGAGAGTGGGGCTAATCAACCAGGTTGACTGGCCTAACCTATTTCTTGCAGGTCTTTACCGGTTAGGATGTACGTAGATATGAATCTTTTAAAAATTGATTTGAAATATCAACTTTGTTGTTTTGAGCTACCTGGGTTGATTGATCCAGTGATTCGAACAAGTCAATACTTGCAAGAAGATTTGAAAGAGAAAAGGGAAGGGCCAATCCTATTCATTCTATGTTCTAATCCCCTTTGGTTGCCTTCTTCTCCTGTGGCTACCATGGTCAACACTTGCCAGCTTACCATGAAGTAGTGTCTACCTCCTATGTTCAACAAAGAGAAGATCTAATGATCGGAGGTAGAATCCATATACTAGGGATTGTTGATCCTGAGGTGGTTGGTAATGTGGAGGGAGATCCCATAGCAGCTCCCATGGATCTTAAGGACATCAATATCGTCAGAAGTTACAAGGAATGCTGGCCATCCTATTTGTTGGGGTGGGCTAGAAGTTGGCCTGGTAGCTGGAAAAGAAGCTTTAAACTCTCTTCTTCCTCCTATTAATTTTCTTCCTTTTCTTCTCTTAAATTGAGGTTGTAAGGGTAGAAGACTGCTCTAACTAATTTAGAGGCTTAAATTAGTGAATAAAGTTGGGAGGTTAGGTGGAGGATGAGGCTTTAGAAAGATCAGGGCTTGAATTGGTGAATAATGGTGGAAGATAAGGGGATTGAGTGGGTTAGGCTTTTGGGAGAAGAGGAAGTGTAGAAATTTTGTAAAGAATAGAGACCAAGATGGGTTAACCTGCTATCGATGTTGAGTCAAATGATAACTCATGATCCACCCATCATAGCAATTTGGGCTCGGTAAACCGATTCAAACCATTGTCCATGGTTCATTGAACCGCCTAGTTTGGGGCATGTCGAATCGAACCGATGGTCAATCGGGATGGTTCTGACCTTTGAAATAGGATACCGACGAGGAGGGGGAGAGGGAGAAGGAGAGAGAGGAAGAGGGAGGAGGGAGGGAAGGAAAGGGAGAGAAAGAGGGGGCTCGAGAGGCCACCGGAGGGCTGTTGAGCTTGTTGCACATGGTGGAAGCCAGAGAAGGGCAGAGGGAGGGAAGAAGAGGGAGAGGGAGAGGAGGCCGTTGGAGACCTCTAAAGAGCTGCAAGACTGCCTCGTTATTGTCGAGGCCAATGAATGTTTTGTGATTTATTGTGAAGTCGGTGACATAGTTACTGACTTCACTGTTCTTTTTTATTTGTTGAGATTTTCAGTTGAAGTTGGCAGTTGTCAATTATGTTGCTGACTTTACCTAATGATTTGTGAAAAATGGAAACATGGGTTGAAGCCACCATTTCAATCAAGAGGATGGAGCCCCTCCTCCGGCCTTCATCAGCCTCGACAACATTCGAAGGCCTCCTCTCCCTCTCTCTCTCCCTCTCCTTCCCTCTTCCCTCCTCCGGTTTCCATTGTGTGCAACAAGCTTGACTGCCCTTTGGTGGCCTCTGATGGCCTTTGGAGGCCCATTCTCTCTGTCCTTATCCTTCCCTCCCCCCTCTCTCTTCCTCCCACACTCCTTTCTTTGTTTGTATCAATTTGGGCCCAGTATGGAATGACATGGAGGCGTGTCGAATCATATGGTCGAATGATTGGTCTCAGCTGCGGTATCGGTACAACGAACCTTGCCATTGCCCTTAGAGGGCTTGGATGGAAGTAAAGGAAATCATTTTTTTATAAAAAATATCTTTTTTAATGAATTTGGACATAGAGAGTAATATAAATCATGATTTTTTTTTTAAATTTTGAAAAGAAGATTGTGAAATCAACCCAGTGCATGAGAGAAAGGAAATGGCATTATAACTAACCTATTGTTGGTGTCTTTCTTGTCCCATTCTGGGTGAGCTAGGGAACTTAGGATCCTCGAAGAGCTCGGTTGATCGAGGAGAGGACAGCCTGCCAAGCTTGATTGGACGATTCTGGTTGTGTGGGGGTGTGTCACCGGTGTTCGGTTAGTTGGAAAGGTGCAGGGCGAATGGCGGATAGAGAGTAGAGTAGGTCCAGATGCCTTGATCTTCAAGGACTTTTGCCATCGTTACACTATCATTCGAAGGAGATGGAAATAGATAGGGGATGTAGCATTGGGCTATAGTAGAAGGATGTAGTATTGGGCTATGGTATGGGTGTAGCGCTAGGCTACTATGGTAGAAAGCTAAGTTATGCCTATTCTTAGGATAAACAAAAAATATAAAGCTAAAAATAAAAATAAATTGATTGAATTAATTGTCAAAAGGTCTCTTATAGAGTATAGTTCCTTTCCTTCTTTCCTCTTTCTTTTTCTCTCCCTATGTGGATGGATTTTGTAGTCTCAAATCCGTCTCGATCCTATTTTCTCATAGGAATGCGGCAGGACGGTCGGGATTCTCCTCGTCCTGCTGGGACGTAAAATCTTGATACTAATGCATAATAGTATCCTTAAAAGTTATAACTGTCTACTCTTATGGTTTTTCTCATATTTGGTTTCCACTTCAGCAGTACTACTGACTGCTGTCAACCATTTTCCTGCTATGCATGTTCACAAGCACCATCATTTTGTAACTATTGGACCATAGCCATGCCTTATTGATCTTTAACTTATCCTAACATAGCTTGTGCTGGCCGTCTCCCCTTACTCAACCTACAATATAGTCTTTTGTTTTTGGAAATTTGAGACTGCTATAGTTTTCAAGACGTTCTGCCAGACAACAAATCAAGACTTAATCTTTGGATCTAGTTTCCTACCTCATAATCGAACTCTATCTATTTGACTTGGGACTCCATCCATATGTGATTTCATAATCGAACTCTCTTCTGCCTTAGCAAGAGTCATGTGATTCTCACTCGCTTCGATTCAAACTTCATCCATATGGTGCTTGCCTCTGGTTGCCAGCTATATTGTCGAGATGTGTAAACAGTGCTTTCCATATCTTGTTGGTCGAGGATCATGAGACTGATAGGATGTCCATTACTACCTCCTTGATACTTGTAGAATAAAAGACTCGCCATTATATTTTGGATCTGCTTGTTGAAGGTTGCTTTTTTACCTCAGTATTTGCTTTTGGCAATTTGCTTGTATCTCTTCTTAAACCTTTCTCTTCTACCAGTGTTTCTTTGAGCTTCTTTATGAATGACATTCTTTGGTTTTAGCCAAATACTAACCAAAATAACCCTTGATGGTTCGGACTGCTGCAACTTTGCTAACATAACTTCCATGATACCTCGACCAGTAGATTTCAAGGTCTCCATGGTATATTTGGTTGTTGCCTCCTGATGATCTGAATCTCTGTAACTCTGGTTTCTTGTGCACTGCACTACTTTCACATGTCGGTCGATAAGTCAATTCGCCCATCACAAGGATGGACTCAGTTGTCATCACCATAGGACTGATTAAAACATACTGTGGCTTTGTGAATCATCTTTCCACTATGGAACAACTCATTCATAAATCATCTTTCAACTATGGAAACAAGTCTTTCAAACCATCTCATTGTGAGAGTCAAAGATATTGCATACCAAGGATTCAGATCCCAACAGGACATCCCGTGGGACATCGGGACGGGGTACCATCCCATATGTTGGGATGGGACATCTCACTAACATCCCAGTATTTCAATCGGGACATCTTGGGACATTTTCTTTTCCAAGTATCAGGACGGGGTGGGACGGTGGTGTGTCCCACTCCATGGGAACACTGGGATAGCCTCGATCTATAGGATTTAAAATCTTGTTGCATACTATTTCAAAAGTGGACCTACCATAGTAATTTCTCTATAGCTATCTTCTTGGATTTTTTTGTTAGTGGTATGATGACATCCTGGGAAGCATGGATACGACAAAATGGCTACCGTACCAGTGTCGGATGTGTATCCGTATCATACCGTATCTCGTATCCGTAGAGCAAAATGTCTCCTATATTTTTAAGAATTTGTCGTATCTCCGTGTCCGTATTGTATCGTATCCATGTCCGATATCGTATCTGTGCTTCCTAGATGACATCTACGTAGTTGTCCTATCAGAAACAACATGAAAATGACTATGCAACATCTCATCGGACAATGTGATGATGACTATATATTGTCCTAGCACATATTCCAGAAAGCTTATTCCTATCTTTTCCATTCCATTTCGGACAAGCCAAGAAACTTGGGATCTCCTAAGAGCTTGGTTGGTCGAGGTAGAGGGCGGCCCATTAAGTTTGATCAGGTGAGGTCGGGATGTGTTCGCCAGCATGTTACTAATGTTGGGCGAGTGATAAATGTGTGTTAGAATGGAGGATAGAGAATAGTATGGATCCATGTGTTATGACCTTCAAGGACTTTTGCCATTTTCACACTATCATTCGAAGAAGATAGAGATGGATGGGGACTATAGTGTTGGGCTACAGTAGAAGGATGTAGCATTGGACTGCGGTAGGGATGTAGCATTGAGCTAGGTAGAAAGCTAAGTTATGCCTATTCTTAGGATAAATAAATAAGATAAAGGTAAAGATAAAGATAAACTGATTGGATTAATTGTCAAAGGGTCTCTTATAGAGTACAATTTTATTTATTTATACTAATACATAATTACTTCTTACAAACATTATAACTGTCCATTTTGATAGTTGTTTCTCACATCTGATCTCCACTTCTAGTGGTTTTGATAACTGCTGCGAACTATTTTTTCACTACGCATGTATACACAAGCATGACCATGTTATAACTGCTGGACCAATAGCCATATCTTATTGGCCTTTAACTTGTCTTGACATAGCTTGTGCTGGCTGTCTCCTCTTACTTAAACTGGGATATAGTCTTCTGTTCTTGGAAATTTGAGATTGGTATGATTGCGTTGGTCTTCTATCAGACAATGACTTAGGACTAACTTTCAGCATAATTTTCTGCCCTATGACCAGATTCTATCTATTCGGCCTAAGTCTCCACCCGTGTGTGATTTCACAGCCGAACTCTATCCATTCTTGGCAAGAGTCACATGATTCTTATCTGTTTTGATTTTACCAAACTTTATCCATGTAGACATGCAGGGCTTGTGTCTATTTGCTGGCTATATTATTGAGATGTGGTGTAAACACTTGTTTCTTCGAAAGGAAGGGAATGTGAATAGAGGAAAAAAAATGTCTTGTCAAGAACTTAATGATGTTTGAAACACCTTGCAAAGAGGCAAAGAAAAGTTTGTGAGAAGCAAGTCATGTGAAAGGATAACAAGAAGGGGATCGTTCATATTTAGGTAGAAAATACCTTACTTTATCATGGGCATCAACGTACTAGATTTTTTCTTGGAAATATGCTTGATTTTTGTAATGCATCTCAATACATGTTAATTGTCATGGTGTAGAATTTCCTTTTCATTAGGATTTTCTAGGCATTAGCTTGAGTCATGCTTAATTACTCCATAGCCAATTTTTTCAGCCAATGATATGGAAAGCATGGTTCGCAGTACTATCTTGAACCATCCAGTGAGGGGTGTAGTGAGACATATCAGGATTGGATTGGCACGGCTCCTCCCCTCAGTTCAGATGTTGAAGGTGGGGGGGAACAGAAAGAAAGAGAGGAAAGGAGAGGAAGGGATAGGGTGGTCTTTCGAGCCCCTCTCCTTCTGCCATGGCATAATAGTGGTGGAGCCCCTACTTCAAAATGAAATAGAGGCTCCAACTCTTGTTTTATTTTTAAATATTTTTTCAAGTGAAGGGTTGGAGGAGAGGCCAAAAACTTAATAGACAAGTAAAGTATGTTTTTCTTTTCACATATGGTGGATAAGTAAAGTATGTTCATCACTTCATAGTTTTATGTTAGATTGCATAAGTTATGGAGATGAGTTTTAATCATGTTTGGAGAAGCTTGCTGTCTATTGACAGAATGTACTTTAAAGGGGGATGAAACATGTTTAATCATTCTATAATCTGTGGAAGTGCCAAAAGATGTAGCAATGGTTCATACATCATTTTGAAGGAATGGAATGGTGGTGAGGTTTATATATTGCATAATATCGAATAGGGTGGGCCTTGGCATATAGGTATCACTGGTCCAAAACATGGAAATAGCCTTTGAATACGTGGAGCTAAGGTTGCATACATCTGATCCTCCCCAGACTCCATGGTGGCAGGACCCTTGTGCATCAGGACACCTTTTTTTTTATAATGTTTGAGCAATTTTCAAAGAGTTTAGACATGTCATGCTTGATCTCATTTTAGATGGTCTTCCATGTGATTCCCATGCTGAATTCCTTTACCAACTCATGGCCCCAAAGAGGCATGTTGAGTCTATAGAAGATGGAGGCATGGATTACTAGGCTGTAGAGAAGTCTATAATTTCATGCAGGTGATGCATGGTGAATATTTCTTGACTGTGAGGTGATTAACAAAATCACTATTAGATGATATGTTAGATATGTCTAGTGGAGCTCATGTATTCTATCATTAATCTATATAGTGGTTTCAAAAGATCAAAAATTGATGTAGTGATGAATTGAAGGATTTCTTCAAGATGGTGGGATTGTTGATGGCTAGAACTCTTGCCAGTTTCCTAGTACTTCATGTGCTTTTTTTGAAGTGATGTGCCTGGTGAAACTCTTGGCAGGATGGTAGTCATATTCTCATCAAACTTCTATTAATGAGAGTCATGTAGAACATCAATTGCTGGTCTTGGCAAATCCTAAATAAAGATCAACCATTATGTATACATGAAGTATCAGTTTATAATATTGTGACCAGTTGTATGAAATTTTGTTGCGAGTTCACGAGATATCACCTATGCCTACCTATGGTGATGACTTTGGAGTTTCTATATCATTGGCATGTTTATTAACAAGTTTATTTCATTCATAACCAAAGATAACCTTTTTGAGGTGAACAGATTTGGTGGACAAAAGTAGTTAGTTAGAGACATATGAAAGAGAAAATTGTTATGTATGAATTCTTGCTTGAGTTTTATGAAACTATTTGAGGTGGAATATGATCTTAGCTATTGTTACAAACAAGAATTTAAGTGTCACACTAGTACCATGCCAACCTAGCACTAGTTTGGTGTGTGTAACATGCTATGCCATGCTAGTGCTTGGCATATATGCATGTTGTGGGCATCCAGACAATTTCTCTGGCCCATATGGGCATGGGGAGGTATATCTTTTTTTTAAAAAATTAAATTTAAACTATTGTAAACTTATAAATAATGAAGTTAGGTATTGTTTTGTGGAAAAAATGAAGAACCGACACCAGGAAAATGCAACCTACAATAAGAAAAAGACTTTTGCATGCTGCACAGATTGCAACGTACTATTTAAGCACTAGGTTATGCCTTAGCAACATTAATAACACAAATGTCATAATGCATGTTTTACACCCTCGTCTTAATCCCACATAAGTGCCAAGTGGGCTTGTAGATGTCTTGTCACATTTTTTTCTTAGAAATTTTTTTTTCCACAATTTTAAATATTTCTTAATTGAAATAATAATTTTACAAGTCTAATGTGAGGATGAATTTAAAATTCTTGTTAATCGGTTCTTTGAATGGCTCCTACTCAACAACATATCCAAAAGCCAACCCTTACAGATTATGGAGTCATTTATTTTTTGGATCTCTTGTGAGTTTGTCTTCTAAGGATTTCTTATAGGAGCGATTCCTCCCATAGACCATCCATTTCCAACTCAGTGATGATTAAATCAACTAAAATCCTCAAACATAATTTGTACATTCCCTAATTTTCATTTTTAAAAATATGGTAAAACCAAATTTTCTTTTAAGAAAATGGAAACAAAGAATGGGCTATTACTGAGTCCCAGGGCTGGATTTGATGTCAATCTAGCTTGACATTGTGATAATTGAATAGGCACTTCTCTGTAGGTTTGCTGCTCTCAGGATCAAGCTTCTTATTTCCATCTCTTTTGAAATGGCAAGAGGAAAAAGAAAAGGCTTTAGAAGTCTTCCAACCTGGTGCCCATCAGTGCCTGTTCATGCCAATTGGGTCAAGCTAGTATCGGCCAGGTTCAGTTGGTACCTCGGCACATACTTGTCTTGTGCATGGCCAGGCTTTGCATGGTAGGTGCCTATATGACATGCATTGCCGTATGCTGATTTAAGGTTATAGTTATCATGTTGAGCTGTAATAAATTTCCCTCTTTATCAAGAAGCTCTTAGACGCTGGGTCTAGGTTTAATACATATGATCAGGATTATGCCAATGCTTAGACTCTTTTTGAGAGAAATATTACTTGGTTAAACAACATTTTGTTATTTTATGCTTTATGAAGATTACATCTTGTTATTGGTCAAAAGAAGTTTGAGAAACAAAAATTTAATAGTAGGCACGTATCATTTAAGAATATATTTATGTCATGAAATATTATTCAGGTTTGAGTATTATGGTTGTTAATGCTTTTGGAAGTAGAATGCAGATATCATGGAGAGTATGATGCACCAAATCGGCCCGAATTGGGTGGCTTGGGGTGCATTGGAAAATGGCATGGTTTGGGTGGTTAAAATGGGACGGGCACTGAACAGGTGCAAACTGCTCTGAACCAAGCGGTTTGGAGTGGAATTGGCCTAAATTGGTCAGCTCACACTGGTTTGGATGGGTGAACCGGCCTCTCCACTCAAATAATAGAAGGGATGGGTTATAAGAAGCTCATTGCTTCTCACTCTCCTTCAAAAATGATGCCATACCCGCTCAATCCTCCAAAATATGTGATTTCAACAAGAAAACATTAGATTCAAGGTAATCCCACCATCCCTAGCTCATGTTCTTTGTTTTTTCTTTCTTGAGGTTGAAAATTGGCAAAAAATCAAAAACATAGAGGTGGTCAACCCAAAATTTTTGATTTTTGAATGATTTCATGATATGTTGTAGATCTATGGATGATCTATATAATAAGACTAAAATCTTTATTTTTTGTTAAATCTATAAATTTTTGAAATTAAAAAATATACTTTTGGATTAAAAAAATTAAAAATAAAATAAAATTCAGAATATAACTATAAAATTAGAATGTCGTTTAGGAGCGTGTAAGCTATTTTCAACCTAAATTTGGTATCCATGCATTCAAGTTTGCATGCAATCATATGCATAGCGGTCTTGGCCTAAATTTAAATAAAATTAAGAGATAAATAGTTTTTGATGCATGCCCATGGGCTTATAAAAATGTGTAGCATCCATGGTAGGGTTACATGGATCCGAGCACATTAATTTTTTGAAATTTTTGGATTTAAATTTTTGTTTAATTTAAAATATTAAAATTATAATAATTTTAAAAATATGAAAATTAAGTGTTGGATATTAGATAATTAAGAAGTATTTTTTAAAGTAGAAATCATATTTATCTGAATTTATGATATTTAAAATTATACTTAATTGAAAAATTATTAAAAACTTTGAGCAAACATAAAAATATGAAAATTAGAACTATGTATTACATAATTCCGAAGTATTTTGTGAAGCAAGAAGTATTTTTTATGATAACAAATTTTTATGATTTTTAAATAATTAATAAATTGATGTGCTTGTTAAATTTGTAAATCGTCGAGGAAAAGGATCCAAAATATGATATTGGTTGGGACCATGGATAGATGCTCTCGGATTGGTACCATTGAAGATGAAATTGGTGCAACATAAAGTTTAAAAAAGGAGGGGTAATCAGGTTGAAGCAACAGTTAGTAGTTTCTCTGATGTATCTATATATTGAAAATACCCATAGGAGGTTCGATGACTAATAAAAAAATAATTTGTTGGTTGTCAAGAAGGCGGAGGTAGACCACGAAGCGGTAGAGCCATCTTTCTATCACTTTAGGAAGTTAGATGAGACCTCTACTCTAGATGACGAGGAGGCACAGATCCAAGATGTCGAGGCATAGATCCAGACTACGATTCAGATAAGTTTGGATGATTAGTGGTAATAGGATGAGGTGGTTATGCATGGGGCTCAATTTAGACCACCATATTATGACTTGAACTCTGGTTCTGTAACCAGTAAGGCAGGGTCAAAGTTTAGAAGTGTTAGAATATCGGGTGGGGTTGCATGCATAGATTTCAAAAATCTTTTGAAGAGTAGTGAAAATGAATCGGATTAAACTCTTTAACCCCACATGCATTAGATTTCATCTAATCCTATCTGAACCCAGGAATAAAGACAAGCATATAATCTGAAAATTAAAATAAAGAAGAGATCAAATCTTAATACCTTTGTATGGGTTGAAATACACTGCTATTGATGATCTTAGATCCGAAGGTCCTTGAGCTGCACACGTGTTCGATCTCTACAGGTATCCACCAGAATCAATCTTGAATTCTTCTTCTCGTGGTAGATCCTTCTTCTCCAAGTAGGATCTCAGCCTTTTTGAACCTTGATCAACAGTTGATCTTAACTGTAACCTCAATCCTTGAACTGTAGCTTTTTTCTCCTCGTTCCTTGCTGTAGAAGAGATACTTTTCAACTAGGTATGTGGGATGATGGATGCCCAACCCTTGGGCGTTGGAAAGAAAAGACGGAGAGAGGGTGAGGCATGGAGAGGAGAGAGAGATCTGGTTTTTAATCAATAAAATAATTAATTGAAACCCTAAAAGACTATATCTTTATATAGACCCTTTCTTGATTCTAAATCAAGAATCAATCAATCTAAAAAGACTAGTCCTTATCTCATAAAGATTTCTATCTTTTTAATCTGATTATTTTTCATTAAAATCAGACTTAATTGGTAGGATCTTCACCTCTTTTAGTAAGCAGATGGGGCACCCCACAGCAAACAAGGTAGACTGAGTGGGCACCCCTCATCTAAAAAGACAGGTAGTTGGCACGCCAACCCTTGGTGCCCCTTCTAGGATTTTTGACACAAGAGAGGGGTCGTGGCCCCTCTCATCCTCATGCAATTCAAGGGGTTGGTGCCCTTTGGTCCTGCCAAAAAGGAAAGCTTGCGCCTTCTCTCTTCTTTCCATCAATTTTTCGCTTCAAAAGGAATATCAAGAGAGAAAAAGAGGAGATTAGGTTGCCAACTCGTTGACATGATCTAATTCTTGTCCAGCTAAATTCAAATGGATTTAGGTTAGGTTCAAAGCTATGGACTTGATCCAATCGAAGTCCAAAGAAGAATTGGATTTAACCATGTACTAGTAAGGTTCTCTTAAACCCAATAGGATTTCAATAAATCCTAATCTAATTAGAACTTCACAAGTCCAATTGATAAATTTAAGATTAAATCCCTTAATGTGTGATCCCATAGGTTCTATTCTATCTGATAACGAGATATATTGTGATCTCCATCACAATATCATCGAAACTCTTTTCGATGGATTGAAATAATTCTAGTTCTATCCTTCAAGGATCATCGATCATCAAGACGACATCCGATAAATTCCATAATCCACCAGTGACACTTAACAGTATGTAGTGATAATCCAGTAGAATGAAAGTGTGAATTTCTAGATGCAGTTATCGTATGATTCAGTCCTTCTATTGTGAGTCTCAATTTGATGGAGGTCATGGAGAACTCGTCAGACCCCATCATTAGTCATATGCAAAATTAGCTTAACTCGAATTCATTTGTGAATCTCGTGAAAACTCTTTTTTAGTATTTACATTTCCTTTGGCCAAAGACTTTCTGAACTTAATTTCGCAAATCGCATAGGATTTCTTCTTTTTTATCAAGATCGATAGATTCTATCTAGGTGTATCTTATTTCTAACAGTGAATTTGAACCTATTGTAGCCAACATACACAGCAAGAGCCCGAATGGCTAGAGATCAAGGGAACGTGCAGTCAAACTCAGTAGCCTCACTACGAATAGCCGATGACACCACAAGTTAAAGGACCACTCACACTACTGCAGCATTGAGTCAACCACTGATGAGTGACTAGATATCCAAATGATTTCTCATGTTGGTCACGCTCAGTATAAGTTATTCTCTAACAACCATCCGCACCCTCACCTCAGTGTCCCTACACTGCAGACTCAAGACTCATCTGCCCACAAGAAAGGTGAACTGTGCACCGACCTCGAATGGATTGATCACTGTCCTCCATGACGATCTTTTGATCGGGAGCATTTAGAAACTAACCACTAATTAATGTATGTTTCAAATTCTCAACACCTTGAGAATATATAAACATCATCTTTGTTAATTTCTAAGACAAATCATGGACACATAAACATGATTGGAATAAAATTTTTTTTTATTCATAATAAAAATATTACAAATATAAAATTAAGTCTTGGAATTACAATATCCGTCAGCCAACAATTGGCTTCTAGGACATATATCTAACAAACTCCCATTTGATTTAGAGCCAATTGGTCATATACCAAAGACCCATCTTCTCAAAGTGAGCTTCAATCTTCTACTGGCTGAGAGGCTTGGTCAGCGAGTTCGCCACATTGTGCATGGAGTCGACTCTCTGCACCTCGACGAACTTCTTCTCGAGGTATTCGCGTATGATGTGAAACCGCCGCTCTATATGTTTGGACTTCTGATGAGACTTGGGCTCCTTAGCGAGGGCTATGGCATCGTTGTTGTCGCAGTGTAGTGCAATAGCATTTGATAGTATCACACCCAGCTCCGCAATGATTTTTTTGAATCAAAAGGCTTAGTAGTTTCAGAGATGGCGATGTACTTGGCTTTCATGGTCGAATTTGCAATGATTGACTGTTTGAAATTTTTTCAGCTAACCATACCATCATTATACAAGAAGATACATCCCGATGCAGACTTTCTATCATCGACATCAGTCATAAAGTCTGAATTGATGTATCCCTCAACTTTTAGCTCCCTCCATCAAAGACTAACAACAAATCCTTAGTCTTTCTCAAGTACTTAAGGATGTTTTTTATAGCAATCCAGTGTTCTTCACCTAGATTTGCCTGATATCTGCTCATGATACTACGGCAAGGGCTATATCAGGTCGTATATATAACATGGCATACATGAGGCTCCCTATTACCGAAGCATAAGGGATCTTGCTCATGCACTGGATCTCCTCAGGTGTGTCAGGACACATCTTCTTGGAGAGATGAATATCATGTCTAAGGGGCAAAAGACCTCTCTTAAAGTTTTTTATGTCGAACCTTTTCAGCACCTCCGTTATGTACATTCGCTGTGAGTCCTATCATTCTCTTAGATCTATCCCTATAGATTTTTATACCAAGAATGTAGGAAGCTTCTCCTAGGTCATTCATGGCGAATTCTTTTGATAACCATACTTTGACCGATGTCAGCATGGGAATATCATTCCCAATTAGGAGGATGTCATCCATGTACAATATGAAGAATGTGACAGTGCTCCCACTGATCTTTTCTACACACGGCTTCTTGTTTTTAATAAAATTAAACGTTTTGATCACATTATTAAAGTGAGTATTCCAACTCAGAGATGCTTTCTTGAGTCTGGATCTTTGCAGTTTGCAGACCTTGTGATCACTATTACTGGATGTGAAACCCAAAGGTTGCTTTATATAGATATCTTTCTCAAGATATCCATTTAGGAAGGTAGTTTTCATATTCATCTGTCAAATTTCATAATCATGCAAGTTGTAATCGCAAGTAGAGTGCGGATTGACTTCAGCATGGCCACGGGTGAAAAAGTTTCATTATAGTCAATACCTTTGAGGTTGACTGTAACCTTTCGCAACTAGTCTTGCCTTATAGGTCTCTACCTTACTATCCGATCCAATTTTTTTTTATAAATCCATTTACACTCAATAGGTACGATATCTTTAGGTGGATCTACTAAGGACCAAACTTTGTTGAAATGCATAGAGTCAATTTCTGACTTCATTGCTTCCATCCATTTTTCGGAGTCAAATATCTAACATTGTCTCATCATAGGTCTTGGGATCATTCTTAATGTTCCTATCTCCCACAAAGAATGCTTCCTCTAAATTCTTTGTAAGAATATCAAGTACCGTTCAGGAGGATGGGAGATCCTACTTGATCTACGAGGTGGAGGTACCATATCTACTGGCTCACTACTGGGTTCAGGTTTTTAGACTCGATGTTCTTTAGAGATTTTTTCTTCGAGCTCAATCTTTCTTCCACTGTCTCTATTTTGGATAAACTCTTTTTCTAAGAAGACGGCATGACGGCTCACAATCACATTGTGATCCTTAGGAAGATAGAAGTAGTATCTCATGATTTTTTTAGGATATTTTATGAAGCGAGCCTAAAATACCTAGCCTCTAACTTGTCCGTCTGCTGTCGCTGGACATGGGTCGGACATCTCCAGATCTCGAGGTACCCAAGAGTTGGCTTCTTATCATGCCATAACTCAAATGGTGTGATAGGAATAGATTTAGAGGGAATCCGATTCAAAAGATGAATCGCAGAAAGTAATGCATGTCTCCAAAGAAAGACAAAAAGGTCTGTAAAGCTCATCATGGATCAGATCATATCTAATAGGATCTGATTCCTCCTTTCGGATACTCTGTTGAGCTGAGGTGTCCCTGGAGGTGTCCACTGTGAGACTATGCCATTATCCTTGAGATAGGTCCGAAATTTTTTACTAAGATATTTCCCTCCTTGATTTGATCGAAGAATTGTTATGGATTTTTTGGTCTGTTTTTCTACTTCATGTTTGAACTCTATGAACTTTTCAAAGGCTTCAGGCTTACGATGCATCAAATACACAAACCCATACCGTAAATAATCATCGATAAAAGTTATGAAGTAGACATACCCATCCTCGGCTTATACATCGAATGGACCACACACGTCAGTGTGTACCAGGGCTAGTATCTCATTGGCTTTTTTTTTTGTCCCATAAAAGATAGTTTAGCCATTTTTTCTTGAAGATAGGACTCACAAACCGGATAAGATTCGAAAGTTAATGGCCTGAGAAGATCATCTTTCTCCAGTTTGTTGAGTCTGTCCTCTCCAATAGGGCCTAGCCTAAGGTGCCACAGATACTTTTGGCTAATCTTATCTCTAAGTCTCTTAGATTCTATGGCATTCACAGTTTGTTCGTTAATATTACACTCGCATCCATATGTAAATGATAAAAACCGTCAATCAAGAAAGCACGTGTAATAATTTTATTTTTAAAATAAATTGAACGCATATATTTATTAAAATGAAAATTATAGTTATTCTGTGTCAGCATAGATATGGAAATCAAATTCCTACTGGCTTCAGGTATATAATAGCAGTTATTGGGTATAAAATACCCCCCAGCCGAAGTTCGTACCAGGAGGACCCTCCCGGGACTTTACCGACGTCCAACCTTGGGCGACATCTTTTCGAACCTCTCCGACGGTCGAGCTTCCGCAATATTCTCAAGTTCTGCCGACGGATAAACTCCCACAGCTTCTTCCACAAGTGTCGACCGGGTTTCTCCGACGGACGAACTCCTGCCGCATCTCCTGGGCTTCTCCAGCGATAAGCTTCTTCGGTTATCCATCAGGCTGCTCCAAGTGCTCTTTGGATTCTACCATCGGCTGATCTCCTACAAGGGTCAATCGTTCTCCGGACCCCGTCCGGATCTTTTCCGACGGGATTCGATCGACTCCAATCCGAATTTCTTCCAGAACTACGTCAGTTCGTCAGTGGCCGAACTTTCCCAATAGCAGATCTCCACGACGGACGGGTTCCATCCAAGTTTCTACGACGGTCGACCGCCTTCTGGGTTTCATCCGGGCTTTTACGGGAGCCGGACTTCTTCTCCGAACTCCTACTGCAGGTAGACTTCGTCCGAGCTCCCACGGGAGCCGGACTTCAGTCCTGAGCTCCCATTGTAGGTAGACCTCATCCGAATTCTTACAAAGGCTGGACTTCGAGCCCCCACCAGAAGCGATCTATACCGAGCTTCTGCTACAAGCGATCTACTCCGAGCTACTATTACAAGCGGTCTACTTCAAATTTCTACTACGAGCGGTCCGCGTCGGATTTCTACTGTAAGCCTCCACCTGAGCTTCCCTTGTGAATGAATTCCTTCCGGACTTCTATTGCAGGCAGGTTTCGGCCGAGCTTCCTCAACAAATGATCCCCATTCGGACTTCTACAGGAACCAGACTCCGACCGAACTTCGGTAGCGGACAGATTCCGGACGAACTCCTACGACGCACGGGCTCCAGCAGCCGAACCCCTCCAGTGGGTGAACCTCTCCAGCGCCATCCGACATCCATTACCGGTCGATCTTCTGTCGGATTTTGCATGAAACTGAATTTCGTCCATGGAAAGCCCCTGACCGAGCTTCTACAGCAGATGACCTTCACCTGCAGTACTAGCGCCCAAGGCACCCAACGGTAGAAAGCTCGCCAGCAACATCCGAGCTCCTTTCAGACGGAGAGCTACCTCTCTCCACCAGACACCCTAACCGAGCTTCGGCCGACAAGCCTGGACTCCCTGGCAGGCCACAGTAATGGCCGCGACTCTGCTCCACTTCCTATAACGGATCCCACGTGGCTCCATCATGCTCTGGCAAGTCACGACAATGGACATCACTCCACTCTCCACAACAGGCTTCACGTGGCAGGCCACGGCGATGGCCACGACTCCACTCTACTACTCTCCGTAACAAACTCCTCATGGCCCCGAACGGCCCACCACTAGGCAGTTACAGACGTCACTGTCAATCTGTTACGCCCTCCGTCTATAAAAAGGGGACCTCCAGATATGTTATTATCTAAGCTCTAATCTCTATGTAAAAACTCTGTTAAAATTTTCGTTCGAGCACTCCATTCTCGTTGAGGCAGAGAACTGACTTGAGCGTCGGAGGGTCTTGCCGGAGCGCCCCCAACTCCGGTTTAGACTTTCTTTGCAGGTCCTGGCGGCGACCGCGACTCTCTCAACTTCAGCTTCTCCGACGTCGGTGGATTTTTGCATCAACAGGATTGGTGCTAGAGGAAGGGGTGTGTCTTCGCAGTACCCTTGTTCTTAAAGGAGCGCTCAACGGTACCACCTCCGGTCATCTTCTCCGACATCTCCTCCTCTGGTTGCCTGTCTGATCTCCACCTGATGCCTCCCCGAAGGGCATCCACCAGGCGGTCAACGGCCCTCGCGGCCAGATCTTAGCGAGCTCTGCAAGCCCCGGCCTCATCTCCAGATTCCCAGGCTCCTCTTCCTCCGGCGACGGCAGTCGGCATGGAGCAGCCCGATAATCGGCCTACGACCGGTTTCACCAACACCATCTCAGGGGAATCCTGGCGGGGAACAACCGGTGTATTGGCCGGACCTCCTAAGCGACAAAGGATTGAGGAATCCATAACCTTTATTGAGGAAGATGCTCGGGGAGTTCAATTTCCTCATAACGATGCGGTTGTAGTTTCTTTAAATATAGCTAATTACGATGTTCGCCGCATTCTTGTCGACAATGAAAGTTCGGCCGATATTTTGTTCTACGATGCGTTCTCGAAAATATCCATTCTAGATGATCATTTAGGGCCGGTGAACTCCCCACTGGTAGGGTTCACGGGTGATGCCATGCCCGTGGAAGGAATGATAACCCTGACTGTGGTTGCAGGTCGATTTCCGAAACAATCCAGGGCGCGAGTGGACTTCTTGGTGGTAAAGGCACCGTCCGCCTATAACGCAATACTCGGCCGGCCCGGCCTTAACGCCCTCCGAGCTGTGGTGTCGACCTACCATTTAAAGTTAAAATTTCCTACGGGTCGGGGTTGGAGAGGTCAGAGGAGATCAAGCCTTGGCGAGACACTGCTACAGCATGGCCTTGCAAAGAAGTGACCGATCTGATCTCTGTCCGGTTGATGGATTGGATGCCCGCGACGACCTCACTGAGGAAAGGGGCGGGCCAATTGAAGATCTTGTTTCGATTCCTTTGAATGATGGGAATAAAGAGCATGTGGTGAAGATCGGCTCCAACCTGGGGGAAGAGGTGCGGGCGCAGCTCATTGATTTCCTACAAAAGAATGCGGATGTTTTCGCTTGGGTTCCGACGGACATGCTGGGGATCGACGCAGAGGTCATGGAACATCGTCTGGCCGTTGATCCAAAGCATCGGCCGATGAAAGAAAAAATTCGAGGTCATGCACCGGAAAGGCAAAAGGCGATAGCCGAGGAAGTGGATAAACTCCTGAAGGCCGGATTCATTAGAGAAGTCAACTATCCTGACTGGATTTCCAACGTGGTCCTCGTCAAAAAGGCAAACGGCAAGTGGAGGATGTGTATAGACTTCAAAAAGTTGAATAAAGCCTGCCCAAAGGACAGCTACCCTCTGCCGAGAATTGATCAACTGGTGGATGCAACCTCGGGCCATGAGCTTCTCACCTTCATGGACGCATTCTCCGGCTATAATCAAATCAGAATGGCACCAAAAGATGAAGAAAAGACTGCTTTCATTACTAACCGTGGTCTTTACTGTTACAGGGTCATGCCTTTCGGCCTAAAAAATGCAGGTGCGACCTATCAGCGGCTGGTGAACAAAATCTTCAAAGAGCAGATCGACCGCAACATGGAGGTCTACGTGGACGACATGCTTGTGAAAAGCAAATCCTCAACGAACCACGTCGCCGACCTCGAGGAGACCTTCGGCGCCCTCTGGAAATATAAGATGAAGCTGAACCCAACTAAGTGTGTTTTCGGAGTGACCTCGGGAAAATTCCTGGGCTTCATGGTATCGGGGTGCAGAATTGAAGTCAATCCGGAGAAGATTCGCGCCATTCAGGAGATGGCCGCCCCGAAGTCGATAAAAGAAGTTCAGCGCCTTACAGGGAGGGTGGCAGTCCTGAATTGCTTCGTTGCGAGGTCGGCCGAACGATGCTTACCCTTCTTCCAAACCCTCAAGCAGTCGAAGAACTTTTGTTGGACTATTGAATGTCAACAGGCGTTCGAAGAACTAAAGAACTACCTCGGCTCGCCTCCGCTATTGGCGAAGCCCGAGCTCGGGGAGGAGTTGTTCTTGTACCTGGCGGTCTCCCTTATGGCTCTCGCAACAGTTCTTGTTAAGGAAGAAACAAAAATTCAACGGTCGATCTACTACATCAGTCGCGCATTGAGAGACGTCGAAACCAGGTATACTAAATTAGAGAAACTAACTTACGCCCCGTTGATTGCAGTCCGGAGGCTCCGACCTTACTTTCAAGGGCACACCGTAATGTTACTCACCGACCAGCCGATTAAGGCGATTCTACACCGGACGGATGCTTCCGGGAGGATAGCGAAATGGACGATCGAGCTCACAGAATTCGACATCAACTATCAATCTCGGCTGACAGTAATAGCCCAGATATTGGCAGACTTTATAGTGGAATGCATTATCTCGAAGGAGGCCGAACCTGAACAAGGTGAAACTGATGGCCTGAAGTCCCGACCGAACTCCTCTGAAGAAGAAACAGACCTCCCTGATTGCTTTTGGGCCCTCTATGTGGACGGATCCTCCAACATATCGGGCGCAGGCGCGGGCCTGATCTTGATCAGTCCGGAGGGGATCGTTGCGGAGTACGTGCTGTGCTTCGAATTCCCCGCAATGAATAATGGAGCGGAATATGAAGCTCTGATCGCAGGATTGAGGATCGCCAAAGAATTAGGAGTAGATCGACTCCAAATTTATAGTGACTCCCAAGTGGTAGTGGGACAAGTCAGCGGAAACTACGAAGCACGGGAGGACAGCATGGCCAAATATCTTGAAAAGGTAAAGGAGATCGTCCCCGCCTTTAGTAGCTTCAACATCAAGCAGATTCCAAGAACGAAAAATACCAGGGCCGATCTCCTCTCCAAGTTGGTTACACTGGCTCCGGCTGAACTACCCAAGGAAGTCCTCTTTGAAGTTCTGAAGTGCTCAAGTACGGAAGAATCGCGGCCCGTGATGGAAATTGGCCATGAACCTAGTTGGATCGACCCACTGGTGGCATATCTTAGAGACGGGGTTCTTCCTCATGATACAAAAGAAGCTCGGAAGCTCAGAAATCAAGCCTCACGATATATCCTTTATGAGGACATTGTACAAGAGGTCATACTCTGCCCCTTTTAAAATGTCTCCTGCCTTCGGAAGCTGACTACGCCTTATGGGAGGTGCACGAAGGAATCTGCGGAAGCCATCTGGGGGCTAGATCCTTATCCCACAAGTTGCTCCGACAAAGGTATTACTGGCCGACAATGTACCGTGACTCCATTGAATACGTCAGAAAGTGTGACCGATGTCAGAGATATGCTAATATCCAAAGACAGTCCGCCTCCGAACTTACACCCTTGAGCGCCCCATGACCGTTCGCACAATGGGGAATGGATATCCTTGGACCTTTTCCCGTGGCGTCAGGGCAGAGGAAGTTCCTCCTGATAGCAATTGACTATTTCACCAAGTGGGTTGAAGCCGAACCGTTGGCAAAAATCACAGAAGCTAAAGTGCAAGACTTCGTCTGGAAGTCAATCGTTTGCAGGTTCGGCCTACCAAGAACCCTAATTACTGATAATGGGTGATAATTTGCGGGAGTGAGGTTTGCTGGATTTTGTGAGGACCTAAATATCTCCCATAACTTCACATTGGTAGCCCATCCTCAGGCCAACGGCGAAGCTGAAGTGACCAACAGAATTCTGCTGCAAGGAATCAAGACAAGGCTCGAAAAAGCGAAGGGAACTTGGGCAGACGAACTTTATCATGTGTTGTGGGCGTACCGAACTACCCAAAGACTGCCCACGGGGGAGACCCCCTTTTGCTTTAGCCTTTGGAACGGAGGCTGTTATCCCAATTGAGCTCAAACTCCCGTCAGCACGAGTCGTGGCATTCAACGAGCATCACAATTCGCAGGGTCTCAAAGCCAACCTCGATTTGTTAGAAGAAAAACGGGAGGCAGCTCAAGTTCGGATGGCAGCTTACAGACAGAAAGTCGTCCGCTACTGCAACTCCCGGGTCAAAAACAAAGTCTTTAGAGCAGAAGACCTAGTGCTTCGACGAGCCGCTGTCTCGCAACCTCAGGATCAAGGGAAGCTTGCTCCAAACTGGGAAGGCCCGTACGAAGTCAAGAAGGTAGTCCGGTCCGGAACTTACTACCTCAGAGAACTCGGAGGAGCAGACCTCCCGCGACCACGGAGCTCGGAAAATTTACTAATGTATTACCGATAACTTTACTTTAAATAAAAGTTTTATATCCACATGTCTTCTCTCTTGGCATGAGTTTATATCGACAGGACAATCGAAACTAACCGTGTCGGGAACAGGAGGAGAACCTCGTCTCGACACAATCGAAGGCCCGATTCTCCTTAGACCGGATGGGGGGAGAGGCCTTACAACGCCCTTATGTGCCCCTACAGCCATGTTAGGGACAGGAGGAGAACCTCGCCCTAACATAATCAAGGTCGAAAGCCTGATTATTTTTAGACCGGATGGGAGGAGAGGCCCTACAACGCCCTTATGTGCCCCTACAGCCATGTTAGGGACAGGAGGAGAACCTCGCCCTAACATGAGCAAAGTCGAAGGCCCGGTTCTCCTTAGACCAGATGGGGGGAGAAGCCCTACAACGCCCTTATGTGCCCCCACAGTCATGTTAGGGACAGGAGGAGAACCTCGCCCTAACATGAGCAAGGTTGAAGGTCCGGTTATTTTTTAGACCGGATGGGGCGAGAGGCCCTACAACGCCCTTATGTGCCCCCACAGCCCTGTTAGGGACAGGAGGAGAACCTCGCCTAACATGAGCAAAGTCGAAGGCTCGGTTCTCCTTAGACCGGATGGGGGGAGAGGCCCTGCAACGCCCTTATGTGCCCTCACAGCCATGTTAGGGACAGGAGGAGAATCTCGTCCTAACATGAGCAAAGTCGAAGGCTCGATTATTTTCAGACTGGATGGAGGGAGAGGCTCTCACAACGGCCCATATGTGCCTCCACAGCCCTGTTAGGAACAGGAGGAGAACCTCGTCCTAACCTGAGCTGAAATCGACTACATCAGGAATAGGAGGAGAACCTCGTCTTGACGCCAACTAAGATCCAGTCATTCAAGATCAGATAAGAAAAAGAAAACCTTCTCGACGGCCCCTCCGCGCTCCCGCGACCCCGCTAAGAGCAGAGGGAAAATTTTCACTCGAGAAAAGAAAAAGAAAAAAGGAGGGAAGTTAAAAAGAAAAGCGACGAACTACACCAGCGACAAATGAAAAACAAATTACATCAAAGATACAGAGGACCTCGTCTCAGCGAGGACGG
This sequence comes from Elaeis guineensis, assembly GCF_000442705.2. NCBI lineage: Eukaryota > Viridiplantae > Streptophyta > Magnoliopsida > Arecales > Arecaceae > Elaeis > Elaeis guineensis. The sequence continues at coordinate 41,652,896 of NC_026004.2, read as the reverse complement.
GGGTTCTTATCAAAAATCCCCAGTCTCCAAGAGGGCTCTCAACACAGGCCAAGGATAAGACGGCTTCCTCAAGGCTACGAGAAGTTTAGACCCCCGAGCTCGAACTCCGAAAGGAAGCGTCAAACTCGAGTGGCCTCGGACAAATCTGCGGCCATAAACAAAAGGGACAGGTCAATGCAACGACGATTGGGTACCTTCGAATGACATCGATATCGAGCAAGGCAAAAACCGAAAGAAGTTCGGCAAACGACAACTCAACACATGAGTAGAATAGGTAATGAAAAATTTTCTTTTCATTTCATTAACTAAGTATGCATTACAAAGCCCTTAAGGCCGAAAAAGAAAGATGACAAGAAAAGCAAGCCAACGTGGCAACGATCAGGAACCTTCAGATAACATCGACATCGAACAAGACAAAGAAAAAAAAATAAATAAAAGAAGTTTGGTGGACGACAATTTGACGCAAAGTGCGGACAAGGTAACAAAAAATCTCTTTTTCATTTTTGATTAACAAGGTATACGTTACAAAGCCCTGAAGGCCAAGGAAAGAAGAACAATACTACAAGACCTGAAAAGAATACATTAGAGACCGCTTCAAGCTTTCGACTTCTCCTTCCAGTTCCATCTTTCTCAGCAGTATTTTCCAGTACGTATGATGAACCCATCGACTCTCACCCTCCGCCTCGTTCCGCCCCATTGCCGAAACCCTAACCCTAAGGGGAAAAAGGGGGGATAGAACTCAAGGGGCGGCGGCGGCGACGGCGGCGGCAACGACGACCCGCATCAAGAAGAACCGGAAGTACCCCGGTGGCCGTGGTAACGCCGGAGGCATGCACCACCACCATGTTCTCTCCGACAATTACCATCCTAGGTACTTCGACGAGGTCAGCATGCGCTACTTCCACCGCCCCCGCAACAAGTTCTACTGTTCCGCCGTCAGCGCCGACCGCCTTTGGTCCCTCGACCCCGACGACGTCAAGAAGCCCGCCACAGCTTGTGATGGCAACTCTACCCTCTTGACCGGTGTCGCCCCGTTCAACTACTTCAAAATTCTCGGGCAGGACGCATTCACCGGCCAGTTCCGTTATTAAATCCCTGTTGTTAAAGGAATTCTCCCTCGAGTCCCCTTCGAAACTGTGGGAGCCTTCAGTGGCAGCTTGGCAGCCGCTGAACTTACGGGCCACTGTTTTCCTTCTCCTCCTCTCGATCCGTAGCATCCCCTTGAGATGGACCTCCGGGGCAGAAGCCCCGGCGGGAGAACTCGAAAGGGCTCGGGGGACTGAAGGCTCGGCGTCGTAAGGGACGTCGACGGCGAGGGCCGCCCGGGCAACTCCTACGTCCGTGCCTGCAACAAGAGAAAAGAAAGAAGGAAATCCCGAAAGATCGGGAAAGATTGCGAATAAACCCTCGGAAGCTGAACAAACAAAGCAAGAAGAGAAAGGAACAACAGCAATGACAAGAGAAGTTTCGGGACCAACCTAGATTGGCCTGATGTAGGCGGGGAGCCGGCGGAGATGGCGGGGATTAACGCAAAGAACGCTTAGGGTCGAAAAGGGCGCCGATGGGCGGCAGAACTCTCAGATAGAAGAAAGGCGCCGACTGGACTCTCAGGCGAAGTGAAGTCCCTGGAAGGAAGGAGTGGGTTTAAATAGACAACAGGGCCTGGCACAGTCATGACGGCGGATATCCTTAGGCCGACCAATGCCCGCCACGTGTCCCACTCACCATGGCGTACGGTTGACTGCTGGCGGGGCCATTATGGCGTGGCACTTGGGACTGCGTCCCAGCGGAAATTCCGAAAAGTCTCTTCGGATCGCCCCGATTAGAAAAAGACTCCGGCATGCGCGCATTAAATGCCAGGATTTCTGAGGGCAGTCGCGCGCAGAATTCAAGGGGGCAACTTCGGCTGTAAAAATTTCTCCATACTTCATTCGAAACTCGAACTCGGAAGTAGGAGGACTGGTGTTGGGTATAAAATACCCCCTCAGCCGAAGTTCGTACCAGGAGTGACCCTCTCGGGATTCTGCCGACGTCCAACCTTGGGCGACATCTTTCTGAACCTCTCCGGCGGCCGAGCTTCCGCAATATTCCCAAGTTCTGCCGACGGATAAACTCCCACAGCTTCTTCCACAAGTGTCGATCGGGTTTTCCCGACGGACGAACTCCTGCCGCATCTCCCGGGCTTCTCCGCAATAAGCTTCTTCGGTTGTCCATCAGGCTGCTCCAAGTGCTCTCTGGATTCTACCATCGACCGATCTCCTACAAGGGTCAATCGTTCTCCGGACCCCGTTCGGATCTTTTCCGACAGGATTCGATCGACTCCAATTCGAATTTCTTCCAGAACTACGTCAGTTCGTCAGTGGCCGAACTTTCCCAACAGCAGATCTCCATGACGGACGGGCTCCATCCAAGTTTCTACGGCGGTCGACCGCCTTCTGGGTTTCATCCGGGCTCCTACGGGAGCCGGACTTCTTCTCCGAACTCCTACTGCAGGTAGACTTCGTCCAAGCTCCTACGGGAGCCGGACTTCAGCCCTGAGCTCCCATTGCAGGTAGACCTCATCTGAATTCTTACAAAGGCCGGACATCGAGCCCCCACCACAAGCGATCTACATCGAGCTTCTGCTACAAGCGATCTACTCCGAGCTTCTGTTACAAGCGATCTACTCCGAGCTACTACTACGAGCGGTCTACTTCAAATTTCTACTACGAGCGGTCCGCGTCGGATTTCTACTGTAAGCCTCCATCCGAGCTTCCCTTGTGAACGAATTTCTTCCGGACTTCTATTGCAGGCAGGCTTCGGCCGAGCTTCCTCAACAAATGATCCCCATCCGGACTTCTACGGGAACCAGACTCCGATCGAACTTCTGTAGCGGACAGATTTCGGACGAACTCCTACGACGCACGGGCTCCAGCAGCTGAACCCCTCCAGCGGGTGAACCTCTCCAGCGCCATCCGACATGCACTGTCGGTCGATCTTCTGTCGGATTCTACGTGAAACTGAACTTCGTCCACGAAAAGTCCCTGACCGAGCTTCTACAGTAGATGACCTTCACCTGCAGTACTAGCGCCCAAGGCACCCAATGGTAGAAAGCTCGCCAGCAACATTCGAGCTCCTCTCAGACGGAGAGCTACCTCTCTCCACCAAACACCCCAACCGAGCTTCGGCCGACAGGCCTGGACTCCCTGGCAGGCCACAGTAATGGCCGCGACTCTGCTCCACTTCTTATAATGGATCCCATGCGGCTCCATCATGCTCTGGCAAGTCACGACAACGGACATCACTCCACTCTCCACAACGGGCTCCACGTGGCAGGCCATGGCGATGGCCACGACTCCACTCCACTACTCTCCGTAACAAACTCCTCATGGCCTCGAATGGCCCACCACCATGCGGTTACAGACGTCACTGTCAATCTGTTACGCCTTCCGCCTATAAAAAGGGGATCCCCAGATATATTATTCTCTAAGCTCTAATCTCTATCTAAAAACTCTGCTAAAATTTTCGTTCGAGCACTCCATTCTTGTTGAGGCAGAGAACTGACTTGAGCATCGGAGGATCTTGTCGGAGCACCCCCAACTCTGGTTTAGACTTTCTTTGCAGGTCCCGGCGGCGACTGCGACTCCCTCGACTCCAGCTTCTCCGACGCCGGCGGATTTTTGCATCAACAACAGTCTTTCAAAATTAAACTAATCCCTAATGGTAATCACAGAAGGTAGGTTCCGACGGCTACAGCAGCAACCCTTGCTCCATTGCCGATCCACAGAGCGATCTCGTCTTCCCTCAGCCCTCTTACTTCTTCAAGACCCTGCATAGAAGTGCACAAATGAGTACTTGAATCAGAATCTAGAACCCAACTAGAAGAAGAGGAAACCGTTAGATTAGTTTCAATTACGAGCATATCAGATGTACCTTCAGAAGGTCCATCCTTCTTCCTATTCTTAACAGTCGCCAGGTAGGTCGGACAGTTTCTTCTCCAGTGGCTTTCGATGTTGCAATCGACGTTGCAATGGAAATACCTTCTTTTGTCGTCAGCCTTCTTCGTAACCTATTTGGGCTTGGTCTCGTTCTTTTGCTTCTTCGCAGGCTTTTTTTTCTTCTTGAAAGAAGATTTTCTCTTAGAGGAAGCCCGCTCCACAGTCAAAATTGTACTCATTGAATTTTTCAACGTGTCCTCTGTTATTACCATCATGTTCAGTAATTCGGGCAAAATACTATCAATTTTATTCATATGGTTGTTCATCATGAACTACTCATACAAATCAGGAAGAGACTAGAGGATCAAATCCACCTACAATTCTTTGTCCATGTTCATGCTAAGCTTCTGAAGCTCCTCGATATCCTTGATCATTGTCAAACAATGATCATTGACAGACTGTCCATCATGCATTTTCGCTCTAAATAGTCTTCGGAAGACCTCAAAGCGAGCTGTGCGACTCTGCTCACCGTACAACTCTTACAGGTGAGTTAGCATCTTTTTGGCAGTCCTCATATTTTCATGCTGTTGCCGAAGATCATTGGACATAGATGCTGAAATATAATATTTCGCCTTGTTATCCTCGTTCATCCACTTCTCAAGTATGGGTCGTTGATCAGAAGATGGACGAGCTGGTAATACAGGCGCATCCTGATCAAGGACATGGGTAAGTTTCTCGGAACTAAGAATGATTCTCAAATTCTGGAGCCAGTCATTGTAGTTTGTACCAGTCAACCTATGGGTATCGAGGATACGAGCTAAGAGATTTGCACTCGACATAGTTATCTGCAGAGAGAGCAGTTTCTAGTTAGATGTTTGTACTTATAAAATATTTGTTCTAAGGACTTTTAAAAATAAACAAAAAGGCTTCCACTATTTTCTTGAATTTTTCACACTCCTCGAGTGGAGAAACGAAAATCTATACGTGATCGATTTCAAGTGGGTACTGCGGTCCCATTAATCTATACACACCTCACCTGATAGTTATTGGTGAGCATAGACCAATGAGTGGACAACACCTTGTCCATTGCTTCATTAAGCAAGATGCAGCGGGCTTGGTCTTTAAGTCCTATGACCTCACCTAACAGTTATTGGTATATTTTTTAGTTAAGTTAGATTCATTGTTCACCAGGAGATGTAAAACCGTCATTATGACCCTCACCTAACAGTTGTTGGGTCCAATCCCATCTTTATCTCGGGGCATCAAATGCCAATGGAGTGGTTGTACCTTTCCGATGCAATCGAACCATTATAACCAGTTGAGAACGATCAATGCCAGGAAGGCACCCTCATCTCTACAATGACGGAAGACCTCTAGACTTAATATTTAGTGCGGAGATTTAGGTTTAGGTCTCTTCTAAATCAGCAGATCTGATATCCAGCTGATCAAATTCAGGTCAGCACATTTACATGTCTGATCAGCCTAGTCGGCATGGGTGAACTCGAGTCAACAAGCAATCTAATGCGAAACGGAATTCCAAATATGGCTAGATAAGTTAAAATGAGTGGGGGTCCTCTCATTGCTTTCCTTAGACACTAATCAAATTGATCAAGTCAGACAACGGAACCAATTAAGTAATCACCATCTAGATACTTTCCTTAGATACCAAATTGGTCAATTAGAATCGATCAGATTAACCTATTGAAATGGACCCGAACTACTGAGCCACATTTGGTCTTGAGTCAATCAATTTACATTAAAATGTGAATCGATGTGATCAACTACAACTAAACTCAACTTTGAGCTCCTTTGACCTAATCCTAATCAACCATTGATCAGATTCAATCAACTGCTCAAAATCGACAACGGGTTCTAGCCTGATCTAATCAATTTGACCCTAATTGTAATTTGATTACTAAATCTAATTTGTTCAACCCAGACCCACATGCAAAACATAATTTTAGATTCTAAAAATAATTTTAGATTATGATTCATTGCATGCATTAGTGGTTTATGATCTTGAAACAATTTCAAATCTAAACCTAATGTCATGTCACATATATGCAGTTTTAGATCTAAACTATAAACATATATCATATATATATATACATTAATTTCAGATCTAAAATTAAAATATATATATCAAATATATGTATAATCGGATCTAAAATAATGATTAAAATATTTTAAAAATATTTTTCAAAAAATTAATTCGTATCAAACTAGGACAATCTTTTTAATACAGGGGGTAAACTCTATATCAGGATAATCTTATATCAGTTCGATGCGAATATTTAATCATTCTAATTTTAGATCTAAACATGAAATAAGACATATCATATATGTTAATTTTTAGATCTAAAAGATTGATTTAATCATTTCGAAAATAGTTTTTAAAATCGATCAATCTTGTGCTAGGACAATCTTTTCAATATAGGGGGTAAACCCTATACCCGGACAACCTTATACCAGCACAAGATTAATTTTAAATCATCTAAACCTTTAGATTTAAGACATAAATCAGATTATACATGTCTCAAAATCAGTGGCTCGATACCACTGTTAGAATATCGGGTGGGGTTGCATGCATAGATTTCAAAAATCTTTTGAGGAGCAGCGGAAATGAATCAGGTTAAACTCTTTAATCCTACATACATTAGATTTCATCTAATCCTACCCGAGCTCAGAAATAAATATATACATATAATCTAAAAATTAAAATAAAAAAGAGATCAAATCTCAATACCTTTGCGCGGGTTGAAATATACTGCTACTGATGATCTTAGATCTAAAGGTCCTTGAGCCGCACACGTGTCCGGCCTCTACAGATATCCATCGGGATCAATTTTGAATCCTTTTTCTCGTAGTAGATCCTTCTTCTCCACGTAGGATCTCTGCCTCTTTGAACCTTGATCAACAGTTGATCTTGACTGCAGCCTCAACCCTTGAACTGTAGTCTTTTTCTTCTCGTTTCTTGCTGTAGAAGAGATATCTCTCAACTAGGCGTGTGGGATGATGGACGCCTAACCCTTGGGCGTTGGAAAGGGAAGAGGGAGAGAGGGTGAGGTGTGGAGAGGAGAGAAAGATCTGATTTTTAATCAATAAAATAATTAATTGAAACCCTAAGAGACTCTCTTTATATAGACCCTTTCTTGATTCCAAATCAAGAACCAATCAACCTAAAAAGACTAGTCTTTATCTCATAAGGATTTCTACCTTTTTAATCTGATTATTTTTCATTAAAATCAGACTTATTTGGTAGGGTTTTCACCTCTTTTGGCAAGCAGATGGGGTGCCCCATAGCAAACAAGGCGAATGAGTGGGCGCCCCTCGTCTAAAGAGGTAGGTAGTTGGGGCGCCAACCCTTGGCGCCCCTTTTAGGGTTTTTGACACAAGAGGGGGTGTGGCCCCTCTCTCTCCTTCCACGCCAAGCCAAAAAGAGGGGGCCTCTCACATCCTCACGCCATTTAAGGGGTTGGCGCCCCTTGGTCTTGCCAAAAAGGGAGGCTTGCGCCTGCTCTCTTCTTTCCATCAATTCTTCGTTTCAAAAGAAAATATCAAGGGAGAAAAAGAGGAGATTAGATTGTCAACTCATTGACATGATCTAATCCTCTTGGGCTCACAATTAGATGCCTAGCTAAACTCAAATGGATTTAGATTAGGTTCAAGGCTATGGACTTGATCCAATCGAAGTTCAAAGAAGAATTGGATTTAACCATGTGCTAGCAAAGTTCTCTTAAACCCAATAGGATTTCAATAAATCCTAATCCAATTAGAACTTCACAAGTCCAATTGATAAATTCAAGATTAAATATCTTAATGTGTGATCCCATAGATTTCATTCTATCTGGTAGTGAGATATATTGTGATCTCCATCACAATATTATTGAAATTCTTTTTGATAGGTTGAAACAATTCCAGCTCTACCCTTCAAGGATCATCGATCATCAAGATGACGTTCGATGAGGCCCACAATCTACCAGCGATACCTAGCAATATGTAGTGGCAACCCAGTAGAATGAAAGTGTGAACCCCTAGGTGCAGTTATCGTATGATTCAGTCTTTCTATCATGAGTTCCAACTTGACGGAGGTCATAAAGAACTCATCAGATCCCATTGTCAGTCATATGCAAGATTGGCTCGACTCGAGTTCATTTGTAAATTTCGTGGAAACTCTTTTTCAGTATTCACACTTACTTTGGTCAAAGATTTTATGAACTTAGTCTCACAAATCATATAGGACTTCTCTTTTTCTATCAAGGTCGATAGATTTCATCTAGATGGATTCTACTTCTAACAGTGAATCTGAACCTACTGTAGTCAACATATACAGTAAGGGTCCGAATGGTTAGGGATTAAGGGAACGTACAGTCAAACTCAGTAGCCTCGCTGTGAATAGCCGATGATACTGCAGGTTAAAGGATCACTCACACCACTACAGCATCGAGTCAATCACTGATGAGTAGATATCCAAGTGGTTTCTCGTGTTGGTCACATTTAGTACAAGTTCTCTAACAACCATCCGCACCCTTACTTCAGGTCCGTACACTGCAGATCCGAGACTCATTTGCCTACAAGAGAGGTGAACTGTGCACCGATTTCGAATGGATTGATCACTATCCTCCATGTCGATCTTTTGATCGGGAGCATTTAGAAACTAACCACTAATTAATGTATGTCTCAAATTCTCAACATCTTGAGAATATATAAAAATTATTTTTGTTAATTTTTAAGACAAATCATGGACACATAAACACGATTGGAATGAAAAAGCCTTTAATTCATAATAAAAATATAATAAGTACAAAATTAAATCATGGAATTACAAAATGTGTCGGCTAACAATTGGCTTCTAGGGCACATATGTAACAAGAAAGACCTCAATTAGGGAGGCTGTCGGTAAGGGCGGTGGTTGTATGACATCTATGCTGGAGGTTTTTGGCAATAGGAAGAAATCCTTTAGAAAGATTTCGCTTGGAGACACCATTTATGACTTAAATTCACACACCTTCCCTAGTAAGGATTCAGTATATGGTGTTCAGAATATATTAGTCACCATTACATTAGGATCTCCCTTACGGCCCTATATTGTGGCCCATTATTGGTGATAACCTCTAGATTAGGATCTCCCCTACGGCCCTATATTGTGGCCCATTATTGGTGATAATCTGCACAATATTTTGCTTTCCGATCTGATCGATCACATCCATTAATTTTAGAATATATGCAGTATTGTGCATCTGATCTGAAGCATCAATGGACTTCTGAAAAAATATTTTTCTATCGCAATATGTCAGAAAGTTGATGATACTTCGTTTAGTGGGACCAATCCAACCATCATCCATTACCGTAATTCCATACACCGGCCAATTACTTTGATATGATGCAATCTATTTTGGTAGTTCTCCTTATTGTTGTCAAGAAGCTCACTATAAATATCCTTGGATCCTGGAGGATTTACATCTGGATTGATAGTCTATATAGATGTAATGGCAGAGCGATAATATGGATTGCTTGCTGCATGCGCTGGGATGTGGTTAAAGTGAAATCATGATCCAATAGCTTGCCACATTTTTTTTCTTATCCTTCTTCAACACAGTATCAACCCTCTGTTGCTTGGAATCCCTGTTGGAGAAAGCGTATGAATCTAAGTCATGGATAATGGCTCCAGTTGGAATCTCTTTAGAAGATTTTCTCTTACTGTTAAAAGTTTCCAACATAGAGGTAATACGGCTTGTGCCTCTATTGATGGGCTCTCTAACTGAGGCCCTCCTAAACTCTTAACTCTGCTGTAGTGTGCGTAGAGTCCGACTTCGACTCATAAACTGAGGTCCAAACTGAGCTCTGTGCTTGGCCAACTCAAGCTGTCACTGATCTTCCAAGCTCACATCAATGGCAGCATCAATCTATGCCTCATCTGGGGCATACACTTTCTTTGACTCTCTAGAGTGATATGAAGATGGCTGCGTGGTTTGGCAGTCTATCTCCACCTTCTTCTTCGAAGTCCTCTCCTTCGTTACTTTAAAATTAGCGAAGTACTTCTTCATTAGTTGACGGACATCTTGTGGGCACTTTCGACATAGCTACATCAGGATAACTGCTAGCCAAGTGTTGCTTCAATCTAGTTATCTCTCCTCCTTTGAACTCTATGTTGCACCAATTATATTTCCAATGGTGCCGATCTGAGAGCGTATGCCTGTGGTCCCAACCAATGTCACGCTCCAGCTCTTTCTTCTTTCTTGACGGATCCATTCCTGAAGGTTGAACAATCACTGCAGTTCAATAATTATGTAAAAGTAGTAAAATTTTATTCTCCTAATTTTTTAATTAATTTATTTTTTTAAATATTTTTAAATTACAAAAATAAAAAAACTTAAAAATTATGAAAAATAAATAAATTTGGCCTTAGATTTATGTAAAATCTTATCATGGATGCCATATATATTTTTCTAAAGCTGTGAGTATGTATGAAATGCTAGTTATTTTTTAATTTCATTCAAATTTAGGCGAAGACCACTATGCATAGGATGCATCAAAACTTTGATAAATGAATACCAAATTTATGTAGAGAGTAGCTTACATGCCCCTAAACAATATTTTAATTTAATAATTAATTTTTAAATTTTAAATTTTAATAATTTTTTATTTTAAAATATATTTTTAATTTAAAAAATTATATACTTATTGAAAATTAATGATTTCAGTGTCATTGTGTAGATCATCCATAGATCTACAGTATATAATGAAATAATACCAAAATCAAAAATTTTGGCATGATTTTTTTTATGTTTTCAATTTTTATGGATTTTAAAGTTGATTTTTTATAAAAAGGGAGGAAGAGGAGAAACGAAAGATGAGATAAGCTTGCTTACATACCTCTAATTGATGAGTTTTTCTCATTTTGCTTGTTGTTTGCACTGTAGATAGGGAAAGAAAATGGATTTTGATGGTGAAAGAGGAGGTAACTTCGTTTAAACTCCCTCAGCCACCGACACTGTAGTACCACTAAAAAAAAGGAGAACAGGGCCGAACTGTACCGAACCAGATGGTTCAACCTGGTTCAGAGCAGTTCGGTCTCTGTTTTGAAAGTCAGGACTGAGCCATTCCGATTTCGTGCTGGTTTGGCAAACCATGGTTGAAACCATATTTATGAAATCTTTATGATTTATGTATGCATGATTTGCTTTATTATATGGTACAGTGAATAATTATTTTATTTTACAATAATTGTTATTTTCTCTAAATAATGCATTGATTCATCTAGAAACTTATTCTTGATCTAAGTAAGATAGGGTAAGGTATACTTATTGAGCTGTATAGCTCAAATATCTTATTTTCTAACTTCTTCAGATGATAAGGTTGCTAAGGGTGGGGAATGATCCAGCTCGGAACTTGTTCTAAGAAACTTTTTTAGCAGAATTTTAGTTTATTAGTTGATTATTGACGTATTTGATGATTTTATGAAAAAATTATAGAATTCTATACATTTGAACTTTGGGTTTAGAGGCTCTATACTAGCAACTTGTTAATTGATGGGAGATTATGTTTCATATGAGTTGGATTTTTATACAGGTTACTGTTGTTGGCTTTGTGTTATTATGGGCGGTATCCCATGGTAACATGGTTGTATTATATCCCGAATTTATGGCATGAAATTAGCCCTCATGATTGAGAGATATGGTCTATTTGTACGTCTTGGTCCCTTTTTTCTCCTTTTAATATTTTAATTTGCTTTGGTTGTATCCTCAAATGAGCTACATGAGATTGTATTTTCTTTTAGAAGCAACTTGATTTTGGGTCTTGATCCTCCAATTGGCTATACCTATATGATTTTTTCTTCATATATCTTTTTTCATAGTATTTTTTCATTTGCATATGTAAAATAAGCATATTTTAGTTCTATTTTTTAAACCTTGTTGCTATATAATGATCCATTATTGCTTGTAGTGAGAGTTCCAATATGGGTCACAAAGTTTTGTGGCTTAGGAAATTTTATAATTAGAACTTGTGTTGAAAATTGAGTTTCAATGACTTATTTCTCTCAATTTCTATCGCAGGTCCCTCTTCTTGGTGGAGCATTGTGTGCATGCACGTGGCATTTCTTTTATAACTCAGAGTCTTTGGAGGTAAGATTACATATTGTTCATACACAATGCTTTCTTAATACTTGCATGTAAAGGTAGACGTTTAAGAGGACACAAAGATATGCATATATGTACACAAATTGCAGATTACAGTTCTCTCTCTCTCTCTCTCTCTCTCTCTCGATGTCATGTTAGTATAGTTGAAAATTATAGGCTTATGCAAGGTTTTGTTTTCAAATTTTATCTTACTATTATGAACTATATATCTCTCCTATTAATTTTAGCATTATTACCATTCATATTATAGTTATGATTAGTTAGAAGATTTAAAAATATTGTGAAGACTATGTTATATAGTGGATCATAAAAGTACTAGAGAATATTCTACAAGATATATTGGATATGAGTGTTGATTCGTTGTCATACATATTTGATTGTAACCAAGTTCTAATATAGAAGTTTATATCAACTGGATTATATATAGTATGTACCAAGATCCGCAATCTCATTATCAAGTACTGTACTAGTACATTACCGATTTGGTTTTGTTACGGATTGGTTGGGTATGGCATGTATCACATAGCTATACAGCTTTTGAGCTATTTTTCTCACTTTTTATCATGATACTGCCAGAAACTAGGCGGAGGTTGGTAAGCATCCTGATTCATCTCAATATGTCTAGGTATGTCTCAGTATGGGTTGGTACATGTTGATACATGGCCTGTAACAATCTGAATAGTGTTGTTATATTGATATTGACTTGGTACGATATGATACACTTAAGCCGAGTGGTTTGGAGTGGCATGGCAACACTAGTACTATGTACCTAATGAGGCACTTATTAGTTGTAAATTTATGCCATCACTTTTCCTTGTTTGAGGTCTATCGTGTTAGTTGGACCCTCCATTTTGGAGCTTTCTAGAAGTGTGGATACTTCTGGACACTTGGACGTGGCAAGACATGATACGACATGGCTATGCACTCCACTTTGAAATGTTCTGTTGACATTTGAAAAAGTATTCGACTTTTTAGTTGAAGTGTCATGCAGGGGATATTGTTTTAAGTGCTAGATACCTCTAGGGCTGTTTGGAGCCATGTAGTTGAAGCTGCTACTCAATTTGCTTTTCAACTTAAGTTGTGATAGTTGACTTACATGAAAGATCACTTGTGTTTGGAGGAGAGTTTGAAGAAAAGAGGGGCATCTTTGGCAAATGTCCTGTTGGAGGGCTTACGATTGGATGCTAGGTCGGAGCACTTAACATACAAGGAGATGAGTGTATTCTAGATGAAGGGGCTGATGTTGAAGCCGCTAGTGGAGAGAGCTTGGGTGTAGACTTGTGTGTCCATGGGGAGGGAGTAGGTGGTGGCGCAAGCCTTGAGGAGGACGGATAAGGTGAAGGCGAGGGGGAAGGGGGTGGACAGTAGCAGAGGAGAAGTGCACTGCGATGAAGTTTGAGGTGGAGAAGGTGGTCATGGATTTCCCGAAGGCGGCATCAAGGGCGGTGATGAGAGACTTAAGAGCAGGGCATGGTAGGAGAGAGCAAGGGGAGGATAAGAGGTGTTCGTCGGTGAAGTTCGAGATGAAAGAAGTGGTTGTAGGCTCTCGGAGGTGGCGGAGCTGGCGGGAGCATCAAGGGTGGTGACAAGGAGGGACTTGGGAGTAAGTGTGGGGGAAGAGAGGGGAAGGGGGGAGAAGGGAGAGAGACTTTCTTGTTATAGTTAAGATACCTACTCGAGCAATTCCAACTTGTTTTGCGGCCATTTTGACCATAATTCAACCTACCGTAGGATAACCCTGAGGAGTAACTCAACTTACTATGCAACTTGAGTTACAGGCATCCAGATAAGCGGGCTGGCCCACACTTGCAGGTTGAGCTGCATACAACTCCAGTTGCAGAATTTGAAACAGCTCCGTAGTGAAGAGTCCTTTAGTTTTTCTAGACACTTCAAGCAACTTGTTGTTATGCTTTTAATATAAAGTTATAAGATTTTATGCACATTTTAAGCAATGCATCATTATATTTTAGATATAAAATTATGATATTTATATGAGCAGTTTAAGCAAAATGCCATTATGTTTTAAATATTAATATATCATGGTTAATTTTCATTCTAAGCATATTAATAGATCTTAAATGGAACTCAAAATAAATTAAACAACTTGCAATCTTGTGACTATTTCATTAATTTATTTGTTAAAGTTAATTTTTAACTGTCTCATTGTTTTTTGAATAAGCATCAAAAGACGCACACAATACATATACATATGTAATCACAAGATGTGTAAACTATTTATATGTATATATCTATGTTTGCGTATTGTGTCCCTATGCCTAGATTTTGGAGGTTGCTGTAGCAAACACTTGAGGACTCTTAGACACTTGGAACAAGATTTTAAATTCTGTGGGATGGGGCTGTCCCAATTTTTTTATGGAACAGGACGTGCTGCCATCCCACCTCATCCTGACACTTGGGATAAGGGATGTCCTGAGACATTCCGATTGGAATACTGGGATGCTAGCGAGACGGCCTTGTCTCGACAGATGGGATGGTATCCCATCTCGGTGTCCATGTCAAGTGTTTAGGTAACATTAAATAAACACTCTATAATTAGACAACATCGTCTAGCAATAAAGCTAAGCTACTCTCTTTCTACCATTAACTTTTCACTTAAAATTCTCTTCTACTCATTCTCTGCTATTTATTTTAGCTTCTTTTCATCTTGTTTATCTTTGTGATACTATGAACTTGGATAACCCTATTCATAATAAGCTCTAATCGTTAAAGTTACACCCTTTTCTTTCCATTTAAATTTGACTAATTGTCTTTGGGATGTGTTCTTCAAATAGGGAATCTTTTATGCACTTCATGGTAACTGTCCAACTATATGTTTAATAGGAATATAGGATTGGAAATGGGCTGAGCAGGATTAGGTTTTCATGCTACCCAAGCCTGACTTGGAAAAGAACTTTGAGCTTCTTGTTGGGCCTAGCCCTGAAAAGTTTTACCAAGCTCTAGCTTGAAACCAACTCGAGCCTAGATTGAAGTCTAGATGGTTTTGACTTAATTGAGCCCGTCAAGCTTGACCAGGCCAAAAGGCTTGGCCTAGCTTGAATCCCAAATCCTAAACCCCTTTACCAAAACATTGAAACAATCACCACTATGAGCCACATTGCCTTTTGCCATGCTTCCTATGGATTATGCAAAAAGAGAGAGAGAGAGAGAGAGAGAGAGAGAGACACCAGGATAGAGGAGAAAGAAGAGAATAGAGCTTAGAGAGATTAAGAGAGAGTGGGGGAGGAGATAAAGATCGAGTGAGACAGATTATAGAGAGAGGGGAGAGTTCAAGAGGGAGAGGGAGAAGATTGAGTGAGAGATGGGGAGAGGAGAGTGCGGGAGAGAGGTGATCAAGAGAGAGAGAAGTTGGGAATAAAATGCTGGGAGGGGGGCGAGAGAAAGAGGTAGGAGAAGAGAGCAATGGAGAGAGGAGAGAGATTGCGTGGAAGGGAGAAGGGAGAGAGGCATGGAAGTTGGAAGGATGTGGGGTTAAAATATTTGGGGGCAAGTGGAGCTGGGTTGGGCTTTAGGCTGGGCTGTGGTTTGGATGCATTTTTGTTTGGACTCTACAACCCAAGCTTGAACTCTCTCCGGCCATGATCGAACCTTGTCAACTTGACTTGAAGTCAGCTTGTCTTGGGCCCATTTCAAATCCTAGAGACATGTTACATATATCATGTCCAAACTTTAAGTCAAATTTTGATGAATATATTCTATTTTTGAAATCATATGATGAAGGTGATTAATTGATAATTCCCTTACACATGAGATATATATATGGAGTCCCATTTTGCGATGTTACACATCGATAACTTATATGCAAGTATTTCTTTTATGTGTGTAATTTGGATTGGCTTAATCCTAGTCTGACCTTCCCAACTTGTTATTTGTCTAAGCCCAACATGCTCGTATCCTTCCCTCACTCCATCCACCCTCTCTTCCCCTTGCCATCGGCACCTCATCCATAGGTCATAATGTCCCATGCTGCTCTTCCCTTCTCTCAATCATAGCCAGGGGCATGCCCTAGCTCCTTGTTTGGCTGGGCCAGGATCAATCTCTGGCCTTGGTTCTAGGGATTGGCCCAAGCTTCGGCTGGGTTTGTTGGACTTGAGGTCAGGCCAGCTGGGTTTGAGCTAGGACCTGAACTATCAATACCATGCCTAGACCCGGCCAGAGGATGTGCAGATCTATTTGCAGCTAATTGTAGATTTCAAAATTTAGAATAGCTTTCAAATTGAATATGATTGTAGAGTCCAAAATTTCATAATGAACCCTTGGCTTTGGAAATTGAGTATTATGGCATAGGTTCAACAAAACAATACAAGTTAAAAACATAATGCACAATTGAAAGCTTTGCAAAGAAATCCCTAGGTTTTAGAAATGACCTTATGGTGTAGACTTTCAAAGCAGCAAATAATATTGATACTCACTAGAAAAACCAAGCAAACCTTAAAATTTGGATGCATGGGAAACTTACTTCAAAGAAACCATGAATCCTTTCCCAAGATTCCCTTCCTGAACCTCTTCCTCAGAAGCCCATGCACATTTCCATTTTCATCCATAGCTTGCTCTCCTTAGCCCAGATTTATAGGTTAAGAAAATTGATTCATTTAAGTAGCTCACTTTCCTCTAGGTGGTCAGGTAGGTTCGTTGGTTGAGATCGGTCAGTTACTATGGTGGATCAGTTTAACCCTCAGATTCTGCAAGCATACTAAGAAAAAGGTGGACTACTCAAGACACACTTGTTTAGATAAATGCCTCTTTTAGATTTTGATTTTATTTCTAGTGATTTTTTAAAATTACATGTAAATACTGAACTATTCCCCATTTAAGTTCAACAAAAATAGAACTCTAGATTCCTTTAGAATAAAAGGTCAAAGTTTTCAACTTTAGCAAAAGTTTCAAATTTTTGGTTCTAGATCAAAATAGAAACTTTTAAATGCAAAAAAAAGAAAAAACTCAAATATTAAATATGTTAATTTTGTATTACAGCAAACATTGATTAAATCAAGAAAATGGCGAGAGAAGTAATAGATCTTAATCTCCAAAGGATTTCATCTAATATTGCACTAATCAGCACTTTACACTTACTGAATGATTTAATTTCATGTTTTGCATGGACACACATATGCATTTTTGTAAGGTAGATTGGGTTTTTGGATAATCACCTCTTTTATCCTTTTTCTATGTGATTGTTGGCATTTTGAGTTTAATATGCATGGTCACATGAGAACATTATTTTTTTTGTAGATATTGGTGGCTCTTCAGGCTGCACTAACGGTTATTGGTAACATAACTATGTGCATTGCTGCATTTCGCATATTCAAAGCATCTCAAGAAGCCTCCAAAAGTTCTTAGGTCTTTTTCAACACGTTGTCACAATTCTCTATCTGCTTTCAATAAAACAACAATTGTATGAGAGTTATGCTGTTTTTCTTTTGTTTTCTGCATAGTTGATGACCATTACTAATCTCTTTACTGATAAAAATATGTAGGTCTTCAAGTATTTTAGATTACTGCTACCAAAAAATGGCTTGACAAAACACACTGCCCATAAGTACACAACCTAACTGGACATAGCTGAGCCAAGCCAAAATGATTTGACTGAGATAGAGAATAGAACATCAAGTGAGCTTTGGAAAATGGGCGTAGCTTCCTATACTTAAACTCCACGCACCTAAGTCATTGCATGCTTACCTAGTTAACCTCACCCCAAGTTTAGCATTTCCCTATGGAAGTGTATGTGGGAAACTTCCTTTTTTTTTTTTTTATAACAGATGGACAAAAGGACGGGGAGGAGCTTTTTTTTTTTTCTCTCACTTGTTTTCCTTTTTATTTATTTGTTTATTTTTGTGCCAAGGCACCAATTTCTCAGTATAATCATGTTTGTCATTTTTCTTTCATTTAACTGTTTTTGAAGTTTCACGATTCAGATGTTTTTAGATGGTTGATTACTTAACGAGTATGAACATGAGAGAGAGATTATTTAAACTTTTTCAAGGTGTCCAATGACTTGGCCTTAACCATCTGAAGTACCTTATCATGGTTTACTATGCAACCAAATTCTTGCTAATTATGAATTCAAGTTTTGAAATGGCCAAAGACTTCTTCATTGAAAATGTGTTGAGTTTAGTTGTTAAACTTGAAGTAAGCATTGGCATACTAATCTGTCAGGTATCCTTAAGAAGTTATAACTTGATTTCTCATCTTCTACCATGTCACCTTCAAGATGACTGACTGAAAACAGCCCAAGTTTGTGCCCACGAGGCTGGGTGTCTGGTATGTGTACGAATCATTTGACTGTGCTAGTGCAAGATGCTGGAAATCAAATTATGAGCAAGAGGAAAGGGATCAAAACTCATGGGGTGCAAGCTGCATTTCCTTCAAGGGAAAAGCCAGTTTTGGAGTGCTTTGTATGGCCTATCTGTCAATATGATTGACGTGGCTGTTTGAACATCTTTTTGAGCCTGGTGATCCTGTTGCTGCATTTTTTTTGACCAAGAATTAGACATACACTTTCTGGTCGAAGTATTTGGCAGTAATGCACTTATCATAGTTTTCTACTATTGACATTGTTGAATACTTGTTTTATCAGTTCAATGGCAATTTGTCATGTAGTAGTTTAATTATCTTGGTTGCTGTCCTGATGCTGCTTTCTGTATGACATTGCTGCTCCAAAATGAATCTTTTGTATCTAGGTTTTTTTCCCCCTTGATGGTGTTTTTCCCCCCCTTGATGTGGAACCTAGATACAAAATGAAATTGGACATTGCTGCTTTCTGTATGACATTTCTACTCTATTTGTTAGTCATAGAGACTGCAGGTTAACAGTCTCTAGTGGTTTCATATATTGGTATGCAGTTATTGCTAGCTGGTTTTGCCTTGACAGAGACTGGGGAATGCTTTATTCTGATTTTTATGAAAGCCAGGAGCTGTTCAATGTTGCTTTTGGTCATGCAATGAGCATGTTATATGGTTTATCGAGTGTGAAGTTGGTTTCTTGTGGTTTGAGTTTTCTTTCCTCTGCAGATCTCCTTTTATTTATCTTTTGTTATGCCAGTCGGCTGTTATACAAAGTGTGATACAGGGTCTACAATGAACGCGTAAGAGAAGGGTGGTATGCAAGTAGTGGTGAGTACTTGGATATCTACGTATTGGTGATGATTGTTGTGATAATGGAGCATTCCCTGTCTTAGAGAGTAATTGATTGCTTGAGATAATGCCTTGCGCGTGCGGTTGGATCAATGCGCGAGAGTGGACCTTATGAGGCATGAATTGTGACATTGCAATAGGAGCAATGAGTACATGGGAGCTACGTCAACGGTGTATTAAGACATCAAAGAAAGCCACTTGAAGCACCCAGAGGTATTGGGAGGGATGTTTCATATCCCTGTTGACTAACCTTTTTTGTGTTGTGATGGAAGTGGTCCTAGTCTCCTGTGTGCTCCTGCTTCAAAACTCCATCCTTCAATATTCAAAGGCATGATGATTGATATGATGCTGACAATGTTGGTTCTGATCTTTGAGTGCAATGGTATTGTAGGAAGGGCCTCTTTCAGAGCAATAGGAAGGGCCTCTTTCAGAGCAATTGGATTAACAGAGTTGATAGTGGTGATCACTTTCAAAATGTTTCCTTCTGGTTTTGAGTTAAACTCTGCATGGCCCACTGACTTGAAGGAAGTCTGGGGAGTTGGAAAAGTTCTCAAGAGGGTAAAGGGAGACTAGTTATGGTAGACTTATACTATGTTGGTATTTAGGTTGTGGGATTTTTGGGCTCGTGATGGAAATCTGGACATAATCAAGGATTTACGTGTTGGAGTTGCCGACAAGATGCTTTACCAGATTTGGATTTTGGATCAGTTCTTGGAGAAGCAGAGTGAAATGGTGATCCATCTATGAGTAGATTGTTTTGATGATGCTTGTCTGCAAATATAGGGAATCATTATTTATGTTGGGTGGTTGCTTCTGCTGATAATGACCATCATAATCTCTCTCTTTAAAGTTGTTCCAGGGATGAAGATGCCTTGTTTTGATACTAAATATTCTGAGTGTATTCAATCTTTCTGATCAACATTCCTATAATATATCAAATTAAAAAATAAGAAGATAGTTTTCACTGGTGGAGACTTGTTGTAATTAACTTGGATTTAATAAGAGATGAATATGCTCGAAACCTGCATGGTGATTGGATGATGAGACTAGGAGTATATGAAGAATTAGCATGCTGAATTTACGATTGATCCTTGTCTATAATCTACTAATATTTGCTTCATATCCTATGCTTCCATTTTTCTTTGTATTTGTTCTCTTTCATTAAATATATATGGGTTAAATGTTAAATGGTCCATCTTTGATAAAATATTTAAACATTTCAGAACAAATGCGGGGTGGTCGCTCAAACTGAAAATTCATGCTATTATTTAGATCAACAATTTAAAATATCTAGAAATAAAAAATTCATATATTTTAGAGAGATCTTAAATTTGCGCATAAGGCGGACAAAAATGGATGGTATTGGGTAGACAATACATCTAGAATATATATATATATATATATTCAAGATAACTCCACAGGATTATGTTAGTATGCTAGCATGTGTGCGCGCGCAGGCTCATCTTCGATTGGTATTTATATTTATCCTTATTTTATGGTATTGACCGCATTTAGTATAAGGGCTAAGCATCAATTATCAAGATCTACCAAAGGAAAAAAAAAAAAAAAATCAAATGATAGGCAAACAGAGACCAATATAAGTTTTAAATCTACTTTATTGATTATGATCCACACATTCTAAAATTCATATCTATTGGATGATCAAAGATTTTCATTTTATTTTTCTTCTATGTTCTTCCTTTCTCTTGTTCATATAAAAAAGATTGCATGGAAAATATTTTAGAGAATTTAAATTCGATTTTTTTTTTTTTGCCCCCCCGATCAACCCTGTTCTCCCCCTTTCTCCTCACTGACAGCAGCCAATGAAGAGAGAGAGAGAGGGAGGGAGGAAACCGGTTTGTAGAAATAACATTGGCATGCACAGCAAGGACAAATCATGTGACCATGAAGCTTGTCTGTCCTCAGCGTGAGTGGAACAACAAAGTGCCTGCTATCACATGCCAGCTGCATTACAATAGCCATCCCTTTTCCTAATGTGTAATGGGAGTACAAAACATAAGTTGGATTTGCTGTGGACTTTTGTTGGAGAATAGTTTTGTCCAGGTTAAAAAGGTTTGAGAAATAAATGGAGGTTTAGAAAAAAAGTGGGGCTAAAGAGGGGCATATATAGTTTGCCTGTTTGGTAAACTAATTTTATCTAGTTTGTGGGTAATAAGTGCCCCAAAAACTTTTGTGAAATTCTATTTAACCCCTTAGAAATTAAAAGATGTTGAAAGGAAAATTTGTGTGACATCATGATGCATGTTCTTCCCTTTCAATAGTTCAGTGGTGTTGCAATTAGTATTTATTTATTATTATTTTTATTTATAGAAATGATCTATAGGCACTAGATTACAGAATTGGGCAATCCTCCCTCTAGGGCATACTTGGTCTACGACTGAAATCTGAATCGTAATGGATTAGAAAAATGAATTATAATTATCATATACCTTAGTGTATTTGGTTCGTGACTAGATTCAACATCAAAATCGATTTTGAAATATTTAATTTATGACTGAAATCGAAATTGAATTTGCTAAATGAGATATTTTTGAAGAACCAATAAGATAAAAAGATATATTTAAAAAACTAATTTTTAAAGTAAATCTACCATACTGAGATTTGAATATTAGGGGTAGAGCCACGGATTTGGTTCTAGATTTTTTCTTTTTGGATGAAATTTTTAAATAAATTTTTAATAAAAATTTGGTTCTAGATTTTGCAATATCAACAAAAAAAAAAAAAAATCATGTCAATTTAGTACTTGGCACCTTCAATCCCATGATTCTTTGATGGCATATGCAAGCATTTGATCCTGGGAAAGAGAATGGACATTTTCCAGAAAACAATCGATCTTAGAAGAAGATAAGGCTGGAGAGGTCGGTAGCAGCAATTCTCATCTACCCGTGATTTCCTGTCCCCCAGCCTCAGCCTACCGTCATTGCCGCTAACTGCGCCGGCTTCATGAGGAATCTCTCTCCTTCACATATGCATTTGTCGTCATAGTCTATGATTGCCCCACAACAAAGATGAAGTACCCACGTTTTCACAAGGGCTGCCAAACTGAAACCCATGAGATGTCATGATCAAATCTTGAGATAGAGTGAAGAAATTATACCCGATACTGTATGCATCATATGATCGTAAATGCCGCTAGTCATAGCCGTTCATGCATAGGATATAATTTAGAGAGAGAGAGAGAGGAACCTTTGGAAATCATTGGGAGGGGGACAAAAGCAATTATGAGGGATAATAACCGGCTAGAAACAAGTGAACTAGTTGCAGCACCATTTGAATCTTGAACAATAGATCATAACATGGCCAAAAATTTCTTCACATAATATGACCATGAAACGTTATTATGGAGGTGACGTTCCCTCCCGCCCTTTTCAATCCTTTTTCCGGGTCCATATCATTGGGATGGGCATTCCAGTCCGGCTTCAAACCATTAAGTGGAGTATGTCCTCCACCCAATCCCACATCACCTTCTAGTCGAATGTCTTAAATGCCCTTGGCTAATTTAATTACCATTGCGAGAGGGTAGACCCTGCCAAGAGGATGTTGTGGTGGAGATATTAAGCAGCTTAACCCTGAATTGGTTCCTGCAGGTCAATTTGACTCAGAAAAGAACTTTAATAGTTTGCTTGGTGTGGATTTTGTTGAGAAAGAATAAGCTTGGTTTGCTCAATCAAATGTTCTTGCTGCCGATAGGAAATCATACTTCCATTCGTAATAATAGCAATATATGGTTTTTTTAGGTCTCTTGTTATTTTTATCTTCTATAGTTACAACAGGTATTAGCTCTGTTGGTTGGCACCAATTTGAGGGCTCAACTTCAAAATCAAAATATCCTAATGGCAAGACAGTATAATCATCTCTCAAGGTTTAATTACAATATGTACTTCTGCATCAATCAATTGAATTGAATTCAAATCATTGATTCATCAAAATAGTTGTCATACTTGGGACTAGGTAGAGCTGGGTTATGAGCCAAGATATGTTAGTGTAATTCTTTTATATGTTGAATATGTGTAACATTCTTTATCGAACTTTATTTGGATCCATCCATGGTAGGGCCATCTACACACAATTAGTTACTTTAAATGTGTGAAACCACTCCAGACAAATCTTGTTTTAAACCTAACCTGATTCATATATAAGCCGTATTTCTAAAGCTTGTAATCTAACTAATCTAAAAGAGAAAGTTTGGTTGATAAAGTATCTAAGTCCCATAATAATTTGGATAAATATCTAGAATGGTCGATATCTTCAATTCTTATAGATAACTCTAGAATCCTCCATTAGCCTTGCGCAATTCGGTCCATAGAGTTCTTGTGAAGTCTAGACTTCTGAAAATCAAACTCAAAATAGAAAAAAAGAAAATAGGATAAATTCTTTTTTTCTAACCAACAATTAACTAAATTCAAAACTTGGGACATACTGAAATTATAGCTTAAAACTAAAAAAAAAAATACCTAACATATATTTATTATATGATAGGTTGGCCTACTACATTTTTGGTGTCTCATCATTATTTAGTAGTAAAAGAATTAATGGGAAAATCTATAAAATATAAAAGGATCATGAAACCGACGTCAAAAATTTTGTATAGAAAGAAAGATCTTTTGCAGTTTTTGATCTTTGGCTTAGATTAGAAATAAAGGATTCTACTTTTGGAATTTAAACAAAGTTTGGATAGATTAGAAATTTCAATTCCATATTGTGAAGACTTCAACGTCCATTGGTTTTACTAAATGTAACAGCATCATTATGGAGAATGTAGAAGGAATGCATCCTATATTTGTTAAAAAACAACTTTTCTAAATGCATGCCCTCCTATGATTGATGATTGAGTCAAATCCTTGATATAACCTTAATTAATAACATAAAAATTGATGGAAATAATTTGAATTGTCTTTTGTGCTACTAAACTATTTGTATGCCATAGAGGCAAATTTGTTAGTTATAATCCGCAACACCTAGTGTTGCCACAATACTCTAGGGAGGAGTTGATGTGGCTGGAGCCGGACGCTGTCTAAAATCCACAATGTCGAAGAATACTTGCAAATAAAGTTCATACTCACCAAGGATATTCCAGCAGAGGACTCTGTAATGCTTAAGTTAGTTAGAGCTTTGAGAATAGTAGAGACAAAAGAAAGTGAGAACCGAAAGAACGGAGAGAGTTCTCCTTCCTGCTCCCTTTTGGGCTTGCCTTTCTCTCGGCTGCTTATGTTTGCTTGCTTTTTTACTTAAGAATCCCCTTCGTATCTCTTTTGTATGGAAGTTGAGCCCATTGGCTATTAGTCAAAATCTGTAGGTTTGTGAGATCTAGCTCTACAGGTCGTTAGGCTATATTCTAACCTTTTGTTGAGGAAGGAATCTCTCCCACTTTCTCTAAATCGAGGTTGTTAATCATAGATGTCAGGTGCAGTGGCTAGTCGAATTGGCGGGCCTAAATCCACAGCTGGAGTGGCTTCATCATGTCATCTTAGATGCACTCTAATAGAGGATTGATTTCGATCCATAGGTTTCTCTCGTAACATGTGCCCCCACTTCCAAGATCAAAGTGATTTTTTTGCTTCGAGCGAAGGAAGTAATTGTCTTGGTAATTGAACCACCAACCTGGTTCCCTCTTGGATGCATTCGCATTACTGCTCTTGGGAGAAAAACTCTTGGGGATTAATGATACGTTATTTACCAACCTGTCTTATCTTTATTTGGGAGAGCTAGACGGGTCGCAAGACAATGCTTTTGAGAGAAGAAATCCAAAGATTGCCCATGAACTTGCCTTGACCTACCATGTGGCAAGTCATGATAAGTTTTGAGGTATGCTTTGTGAGTTATCTCATGCGGCTCGATTAGATAAGGATGCGATGAAGAAGATCTGATGATTTGATGACCAAATCCACACTATTGATGGTTTGTATAAATGGACCACCCATTTAGTAGGATTTTTTTCCATCCAACTACTAGTTACTCTTTTGTCACCGTAGTCATTGGAAGAAGATTCTTTTTTTCTTGTCCTAAAGTAATGAAGCTATTACTGTCATCAATTAAGTTGGCTGTAGAGAAGAAGATGAGCTCCTCGAGTGGAGAGTCCTCATCCAAGAGGGTGAGGAGCATCTAGCCAAAGCTTCCTGCTCCTAGTTTGTTGCAATACTTGGTGGGAAGCGGGGATGAATCGATTGTGTCAGGGTCACTTTGGGCTCCTTTGTTTTCGGGTCAGACCCTGCCTCCCTCCAAAATGTCAAGTGGATCAGTGAGGCTCGGAGTGAATCTTTCTCTGCCCAGAGGTAGAGAGGGGTTTGCTGAGACTGTAGTAGATATTCTCACCAAGGTCAGGCTCCAATGCACTGAGGAGTATAATTATATAAGGCTTTGGCGGATTTTGAGGATGAGATTGTCGATGTATCTTCGATCGCTTTCATCCTAGGCTTCTAGGGCTACAAGGCACACTTGTAGCGCATGGTCCCGAAGCTGGACTTGAGACTTCTTTTGCCTCAAGAATAGTGATGAAGAAGTCAGGATTTTTTTTCAGATGAAGACTAGCTTTTCTCCCTTTTTGTATTTATTTTTGGTGCCTTCTTTTTGACAGAATTCTTAATAAACTCTTTAGTTAATGAAAAATATATTTTCATAATGTTTACCTTTCATATGATGCCTTTTGCTTCTTGGTGATGTTTGCACTAGTTGGCCTTTTGACTCGATCATCTTCCATAATGTTGTGGTGGTATCGTTTTGTCCAGTGTCGAAGGTGTTAGATGTATGTTCTAGAAATCAATCTTAACTGATGCATATCATATTACTAGGGCATATTTTTGTACTTAATGGGTACTTATATTACCATTCATATTTTATGTGTCCATGAATCATCCAAGGGATTAACAAGATGATGACACATATTTTCAAAAAGTTGAGAATTTGAGACATGTGTCATTGATGGTTAATTTCTAAATTACTTCTAATCATAGGATCATTATGGGGATGGTGAATGATCCGGATAGACTGGTGCACGGATCGCTTCCTTCGGACAGATGAGTCTCGAGTCTGCGGTGTAGTAATACTGGAGCGAGAGTGCAGGTGGTTGTTAGTATTATGTCATATTTTCAGATGTGTAGAGTACCTCTCACCAGGAGATCAATAAAGAAAACTCTCTGGAAGGGGATGAAACACGTTGAAGAAGGACAGCCTTTCTAATTGCAGCAGCCTTGTAAATCCTGTTGGTAGAATTTTTTTTTTCGATTTGAATCCCTTCTCTACCAGATCTGAAATCCATCTTTTAGGATCTGGAAGCACACTTGATGAAGCCTCCAAAATCAAAAAAATTAGGACTTGAAACTCCTCTTGGGTGGCTAAGAGGGGGTGCTCAAAATAGGGACGTGCAAAAGAGGCAATGCTGGTTCCTTTTTTTCCTTTCTGGATTGGCGGCCAAGAAACCCTAGGTTTCTTGGTTCTAGGGCATGGAGAAGACCAGAGAGAGAGGGGAAAAGAAAGGAAAAGAGAGAGAATTCTGAGAGAAGATGATTTGATTTATTGAACCCCTTCATACAAAACCTAAATACAAAGGTATTTATACAGGTCAATGTGACCCAACCACAAAACTTCCTTGGCTAACTTGATATGAGATTTGTACTAATCCAAACCCATGTACACCCATGATTTGAACAAATCTCATCTACTTAGGACTTAAATCTAGTCCAAAATAAGTTAGCCCCTTGAGGCTTGATCGCTGTCGTAGGCGGTCAAGAATAAAAATCAACTCAAACTATATAGATAGGATGAGTAGGGATCATTTCTATGAAGATCTAGGGCGATTATCATTTTTTTTTTAAGAAAAAATAAAAATAAAATTGATTGTAGAAGGATTAACAAGAAATAGAATAGCAAGAAATCAAAAGTATAAATTAAATTATGAAAGAAAATAATTTAAAGAAATAACTCAAAAATTTTGAATCCACCATGCAAAGAGATTTTTTTTTATATTATAATATTTAATTCTTATAATTATGGTATTAGTATAGTTTATCTCTAAGGGATACGAACTGTATTTGTAGATCACAGCTCGTCCTGTTGGAGTATAAACTATCTAAATTCAATTACAAGATCTAAGATTTAATCTAACATATCACGATCTATCTTTTCTAAGCACGTACCGTATCTAGAGATCATGGTACGTCAAGAGAAGGTATAGACCGTGTAGGCTGGATCAATACCTCAGAAAAAAGTAAAAAGATATAAAATAAAAGCAAGATTTTATTACATAAAAATTAAATATAAAAAAAAAATAAAAATCCATTTACAAGCTTCATCATATTTCTGGATTGAAGGGATTTAGCCTCGCATCAAGCTCTCTAGCTCCATAATCTCCCAATAATTGATCCCTAAAGCTCTTTGATTTTTTTTTTCTATTTTTTTCTTGCTTTTTTTTTATTTTTTTCTCCTCGTCAAGCTTATTCCTAGACCTCCTATTTATAGATGATTTTTTCATATTTTTCTGATCACAAAAGGAGTCCTAAAATACTTAGAAAATATATTGATCTCCTAGAAATATTCCTGGCCGTCGGATCTGGATTGGACTGCTCAGATCAGTCCAAAAATCAATCTTTTACTCCTTATCAGGGTCGGATTCGATTCTAACCGTTCGATTTGGATTTAGATTAGTTCTGGGCTATCGGATCGCGCCATATATCTTCTCTTATAAACTGACAGCAAACGTGGACCGTCGGATCTGGATCGAGATGGATGTCAGCTGTTAGATCACGCAAAAGAGGCTTCCACCGCCCGTAAACCATGCTTGTGGATCACGTATTATTTCTGGTGGACCGCACCTTGACTCTGTGGACCGATCGGTCGGTCCACTATGCATCGGAGGCTATTTTTAGGTTTTTTTTTAGATATTTTGGCTCTGTTTTTGCTTCGATTTTTACCTAAAAAATTAAAAAAAATATACATTAAATTTATCAAAAATTTTTCTTCATTTTGATGCTTAAATTGCTCAATTAAATTAACATCTTTTTTTCATAAATATATCTAATTTCATATTTTTTTTCTAAAATTATTTATTTTTTTAAAAAAATTAATAAATTCATGAAATTAGGTTTTTAAGAAGATGTTAACACCATAAATTATTAAAAATATCTATAATAAATATAAAAATTACCACTTATCAAGGCTCAAGTCTCCTGAATCTCAAGACTTGAAAGACTGATAGCCTTTCATCTTAGGACCCAAACTAGTCCTAGAAACCTCATGAGCACCTCATGGACTTTGGACCTTGGCCTTAGCCTTGGTCTCCTGAGCCTTGAGAGCACCACATGAGGCCTAACAATCTTTACCTTGATGCCTCAAGGCCTCAGCCAACTCCATCCTGTCCATCAAGCATATCAGTGTCACACATCTTTAAAAGCTGTCCTATGGAAAAACCTTCGTCAGTGCATCCGCTGGATTCTCCTTGGTATGGACCTTCACCAACTCCACCTCACCTTCTTCCATAAGCTCTCTGATATGATGATATCTAATATCGATGTGCTTCATCCTCGTATGGTAGACAGAGTTTTATGCAAATAATAGTGCACTCTGACTGTCATAGTGCATCCTGACGGCCTCCTGTGCAAGGTCCATCTCTAATGCCAAATCCTTCAGCCATAGAGTCTCTTTCACTACTTTCGTAATGCCAATATACTCCGCCTTAGTGGTTGATAAGGCTGTGATGGGCTACAAGCATGATCTCTACGAAACTGGACTTCCAAACAGGTTGAATACAAAATCTGTCGTAGATCGTCGAGTGTCCACATCTCCACCAAAATCAGCATCTACAAACCCTCCTATCAGCCCTCGAGCCTCCTTGGACATGTTGGAGAGTCCTTCAGCACCTCCTCACTATCCGTAGTAGATGCTGACTCCAATAGTACCCACCAAGTACCTGAAAATCCTCTTCAGTGCTCGCCAATGCTCCCTGCCAGGCTGTGCCACAAACCTACTGACTTGGCTCACTGCGTGGGCGATATCCGACCTACAACACACCATGACATACATAAAAATTTTCATACTAGAGGCATACAGTACTCTCTCTATCTCCTGAGCCTCCATCTCAGTCTGTGGCGACATCATCTTCGAGAGTCTGAAGTACTCGGTAAGTGGCAGCTCCATCGATTTTACTTCCTTCATCCTGAACCTCTCCAAGACCTTGATGTAGCCTCCTTGAGATAAATACAATACTTTCTTGGCTTGATATCTGAAAATTTTT
This sequence comes from Elaeis guineensis, assembly GCF_000442705.2. Taxonomy (NCBI): domain Eukaryota; kingdom Viridiplantae; phylum Streptophyta; class Magnoliopsida; order Arecales; family Arecaceae; genus Elaeis; species Elaeis guineensis. The sequence goes on along the minus strand of NC_026004.2, from coordinate 41,623,441 downwards.
ATGCCTAAGATCTTCCTCGCAGGCTCCAAATCCTTCATCTCGAACTCTCGAGATAAGGCTGCCTTCAGTTCCTGCACAACCTTTCTACTTTTACATGCTATAAGCATGTCATCCACATACAAGAGTAGAAACATCCTAGACCCATCCTCTAAAGATCAAACATAAATACAAAAGTCATACTCGTACCTGAAAAGCTCGATGCTTTTCACATAGGAATCAAATCACTTGTACCATTGCCTCGATGACTGCTTCAGCCTGTACAGCGATTTTTGCAGCAACCAGACCTTCCCTTTTGCTCCTGACTCTTAAAGCTCCGATGGCTGCTCCATATAGATGCTCTCCTCTAGATGCCCATGGAGGAACACCATCTTAACATCCATCTACTCCAGCTCCAAGTCCTGAGCTGCTACGATGCTCAGCAACATCCTGATGGAAGTATGTCTGACGATAGGAGAGAAAACCTTGTTGAAGTCGATGCCTTCATTTTGGGAGTATTCTTTGGCCACTAGCCTCATCTTGTACCTGATATCTTCCTACTCCGAAGGCCTCTTCTTACATTGGTAAACCCATTTGCAACCAATGGATTTCTTCCCTTGTGGCAACTACACCAATCACCACATCTCATTCTTGTGGAGAGACTGCATCTCCTCGAACATTGCTTGGACCTACCTCTCTCTGTCATGGCACTCCATGGCCTCCTCATAGGTGTAGGGGTCCCCATTCACTGTCACCAGGGTATATGACAATGTCTTCTCGAATCCATATCGTTTCGATTGCCTGACGTTTCTTTTGGGCTTGTGCAGTGCAACCCCAATGTCCATCCTAGGTCCAGCTTGCTCCTGCTGGACCTCTTGGCTTCTATCACCTGTCCGAGCTCTCTCCACCTGTGGAGACACATCTGAAGAGTGCTCCACTTGAATACCAAGTTCTCTTGATGCACCTGCAAGAGGCAAAAGAGAATAGGATGTAAATTATCCAGTGCTGTCCTGTTGGACCTCCTACTGCTCTTGCTGCTCCTCCATGCTATCTCGCCTTTGGAGAACTAAATTTTTATCAAATGTGACATCCCTATTGATGACGACCTTCTTCTCCAAGGGATCCCACAACTAATATCCCTTAATTCCTCATGGATACTCCAAGAACACCATCTTTCATGACCTGGCATCCAACTTGGTCCGCTCACCAGCACCGATGTGCACATATGCTGTGCACCCAATCGCCCTTAGATGACTCAGTGCAATCCTCCTTCCAGACCATTTCTTCTCTAGAATGCCATCATCTAATCTTGTGTGGGGTGATTGATTCATCAAATAGCAGGCTGCATCCACTGTATCAATCCAGAATGCCTTAAGAAGCCTTGCCTGCAGCTTTATGCACCGTGCCTTTTCTAAAAGGGTTTTGTTGATCCTCTTAGCCATCCCATTTTGCTGAGGAGTCCCTCTCATAAAAAAATACTTTTTGATACCACACTCCTCACAAAAAATATGAAACTCTTTGCTGGTGTACTCTCTGCCATTGTCGGACCGTAGATACTTCAAGCTCCAACCTGTCTCCTTCTCTACCTCAACTTTCCACACCTTGAATTTGGTAAAGACTTCTGATTTTTTTTTCATGAAGTAAACCCATACCTTCCTTAAGAAATTATCTATAAAGGTCAAGAAGTATCTTACTCCATTTCTGACTGAAATCAGGACCGATCCCCATACATCAGTGTGAACTAGTTCCAGTGGAGCTGCACTGTGGGCTAAACTGCTGGCAAACTATACTCTCCTCTATTTTTTCATCTGACATGGCTCACATACCTCTGAAATACCTCCATTCAGATCTGAAATCAGATCATAATTGCTCAGCTCCTTCATCCCATGATCATCCATGTGGCCTAGGTGGTAGTGTCACAATCGATGAGCCTCCTACTGATCCTATGCTGCAGCTGCTGCATCAGATTCTCCAGTCACCACAGATTCTTTCAACCTATAGAGGTTATTCTCCATCCTTCTACCTCTCATCACCATCATGGCTCCATTTGAGATGTTCAAGACTCTACTTCTGGCACGACTACTGAAGTTGAAGCCGCTCCGCTCCAAATAGTCCAGTGACACCAGATTCTTCTTCAAATCTGGGGCGTGCTTCACATTTGTGAGAGTCTGCACCATCCTATCAAACATCCTCACCCGAATGCTTCCTATACCAGCAACCTTGCATAGGTGATCATCTCCAAGTGTCATGGTCCCCTCATCAATCTTGGTGTATATCACAAACCAAGACCGGTTTGGGGTATAGTGATGTGAACAGGCTGAATCCAGGATCCATACATCGGTGTATCACCTGTGACCATCAGATATCGCCAAGAGGTCATCCTCCACCTCCTGATCAGCCACCGTACTCAGCGTATTAGATCATCATTTATCTCCTTTCTTGCTCTTCCACTGCGAGCAATCTCGCTTGAAGTGTCCGATCTCATTGCACTTATAGCACCGAGCCTCTTTCTTGCTTTTGCTCTTCTGAGACTTTGATTGTTCCTTTGACTTTCCTCTTTCTATTCCTCTTTCTGACCTCTCTCCCACGACCAAGCCCTCCTAGGGAGCTCCATCCTTGGTCATCTTTTTCTGCTGTTCATTGGAGCGTAGCACTGAGACCATGTCTTCATACTCCAGAGTCTCTTTGCCATATAATAGCGTCGTCACCAATGGATCATAGGAAGGGGGCAGCGAGCATAGCAATAATAGAGATCTATCTTTCTCCTCCATCTTCACCCCGATGTTCAGCAACTCGTTGCACATCTGGTCGAACCTTTGGATGTGACCCAAGACATCTCCGCCTTCCTGCATCTGAAGGCTATACAGTCTCTTCTTCAACATCAGCTTGTTGCACATATTTTTTTTCATATACATGGTGTGCAACTTCGATCACAAACCCTTCGGGGTCTTCTCCTCTAACATCGAATAGAGAGCTATATCCGCCAAACATCCTCTAATCACTGAACAAACCTTCTTCTCTAGGGACATGCATTGACGATCCGACATCCCTTCATGCTTCTCCTCTAACGTCTGATCTAGATCTGCCTGAATCAAGAGATCTTCAACCCTAACTTTTTATATAAAAATTTTTTTTTCCCATCAAACTTCTCAAAATCGACCTTTATATTGCTTACCATGACTGGATCCAAACCAAATCACAATAGAAAATCCAAGAGATTTGAGAAATACCTTGACAGAGATCTTGCTGAAATTTCAGCCTTTGAGGATCTTCACCTTCTGGCATCTCGTTTTCCCTTCACGCAATATGGGCTCTGATACCACTTATTGTGTCATGTTTTTAGGTGTGTGAAGTATCTCTCATCAGGATATCAATGAAGAAAACTCTCTAGAACGGGATGAAATACATTGAAGAAGAATAGCCTTTCTGGTTGCAGCAGCCTTGTAAATCCTGTCGGTAGGATTTCTTTCTTCGATTTGAACCCATTCTCCATCAGATCTGAAATCCATCTTTTGAGATCTGGAAGCACACTTGATGAAACCTTCAAAATCAAAAAAATTAGAATCTGAAACTCCTCTTGGGTGGCCAAGAGGAGACGCTCAAAATAGGGGCATGCAAAAGAGGCAATGTTGGTTCCTTTCTTTCCTTTTTGGGTTGGCAGCCAAGAAACCCTAGGTTTCTTGGTTCCAGGTTATGGAGAAGACTAAGGAGAGAGGAGGAAAGGAAGGAAGAGAGAGAGAATTCTAGGGAAAAATATTTTGATTGATTGAATCCCTTCATACAAAACCTAAATACAAAGGTATTTATACAAGATCAATATGACCCAACCACAAAACTCTCTTGGCTAACTTGATATGAGATTTGTGCTAACCCAAACCCATGTATACCTATGATTTAAATAAATTTTATCTACTTAAGACTTAAATCTAGTCCAAAATAAGTTAGCCCCTTGAGGCTCAAGTCTCCTGAACCTTAAGACCTGAAAGGCTGACAGCTTTTCGTCCTAGGACCCAAACTAGTCCTAGAAACCTCATGAGTACCTCATGGACTTTGGATCTTGGCCTTAGTCTTGATCCCTTGAGCTTTGAGAGCATCAGATGAGGCTTAACAGTTAGAGAACAACTAGCACTAAGCGTGACCAACATGAGAAGCCACATAGATGTCTGCTCACTTGTTAGTGACTTTTTCGATGCTATAGTAGTATGATTGGTCCTTTGACCTGCGGTGCTACAGCTCCTCATAGTGAGACTGCTGGAGTTTGACTACACATAAATATTAACTCAATAAGTTTTTGTAGTGGATGTTGATGATTGTTGATCCACTGTAGGAGTAGAATATGTATCTAGATGGAATCTATCGACCATAGTAGAAGAGAGTAGTCCTATGAGATTTAAGAAGCAAAGTTCTTAAGTCTATGGTCATAGCAGTGTGATTGATAAAATTTTTTTTTATGAGAATCATACATAGACTCGAGCTAATTGAATCTATCATATGACTAATGATGAGATTCGATAATTTATCCATGACATGCTATTTGGTCGGGACTCACGATAGAGAGACTGTATCATACGTTAACTGCACTTAGAGGTTCATCATTTTTTATTTTGCTGGATTGCCACTACATACTACTAGATGTCACTGGTGGATTGTGAGACCCACAGATATCATCTTGATGATCGATGATCTTTGATGAGCAGAGTTAGAATGGTTCTAACCCATTGAAAGAAATTTTAATGATATTATGATAGAGATCACAATATATCTCACTACCAGATAGAATAGAACCTATGGGATCACACACAAAGAGATTTTTGACTAATCAGATGGTTGAATTATGATTATAAATCATGATAAAATTTAATTATCAATTTGATTGATGATTAATCCAATGCAAAAGTTACAATTAAGTAACTCACTAAAGAGTTAGTGAGTTATAGGAGGATTTATTAGTAATTAGATTGCTAATTGACTCAATTTGATTAAGCAATAGAGCTTGCATCAAGTCTAATTAAATTAGATTTAATTTGACTTGACATGAATTTTATTTGATCAAGTCTAATTGGGTTATGAGATAACCAAATTGCATGAGAGGATAATTTTTTGTTTGATTAAGATTTGGATTTGACTTAATTTCTAATTAGATTAGGATCTATCTAAGAGTTTTTTGGGTTCCTATTTGGATTAGGAATCCTCCTCTAATTAGGTGACTTCTAATTTCTAATTGGATTAAGTTTTAATCTAAATAGTTTGGACTTCTAATTAGATTAAGATTTCAATCTATTTGGATCTAATCAATTCTTAATATGATTAAAATTTTAATTGGTTTAAATCAGCTGCTTAAAGAGGAGTCCAAAAGTGTTAGAACTCTCCCTCTCCATGCACCATAAGGAGTCCCATGCCCACTTGGATTTTGGATGCTATATACCCCACACTCTCTTCTCCTTGTGCGTGTAAGAATTCATGATAATCTCCTTTTCTCTGTGAGATATTATGGGTGCAACAGAATAGGTGTTGGGCGGCATAAAAATCAAGTCCTAGGATATTTGGACCCTTATCTCTAACCTAAAACCTTATCTCCAATTCCTATTTAAACATGGGTTCAGCATGGGGCGGCAACTAAGGCTGATGGAGATCAATTTGAGATGCCAAAAATCAGAGGAGTGCGCATGAAAAATTTTCAAGGGAGAGGGCACGACATGAAGGGTCATGGTGTGAGGTAAGTTGGTTCCTATCCTTTCTTTCTTACCAACAACCAAAGGTTGGTTGTTAGAGCCTTCTCTCCCATCTTTTGTTCTTATTCAGACATAGATTTTTCTCCTCTTTTGAAGAAAAAATGGATAGTTCAAAGCATATATTTTTAAAATTTTACAGCAGAATAATAAAAGATTAAATATTTTAAACTTCTAAATATGCCTTAGATTAGATCTAAACTACCATTAATAATCTATGGAATAAAAAATTTATATATAAAATTTAAAATAAAATAAAAAACTATACTAATCATATTGATGTCCTGAATTTGATCTAACCTTTAGATTATGTCGGTAGAGTTTAGAACTCATCACCTTTATATGGATTGATGATCTTCACTACTGGTAAGTATGGTATGAAGCTCTCACTAATGCTGAGCAGTCGCACAAGCATCCGGCCTCTACGGATGGTCCACATGAAGCCCTTCGAATCGATCAGCCCTCTGCGAGAGTGCTAGCTCGCACAGTCGGCTTCTGATGGTAGATCTGACTTGATCTCCTTCTTCGATCATCTCAAATTTTTTTGATATTGAAGATGGATCAGAGAAGGATACTAGATGGTGAAGAAAATTTAATAAAGAATCTCTTCTCTTTGATTTTTTCCTCACCCAAAAACCTAGAATAGTTCTAGGTCTCTCACCCAAAAGGAGAACGGTCTCCTCTTTTGTTCATGCCAAGAAGGAAGGAAACCTACCCAATCCTCCCATCCCAAAGAAGTATTTGTGACCCTATTTCTCTCTAATATCTTTTGGTGAAGAGCTCTCTTTTTTTGTCACACAAAATTATAGAATTTTTATGGTTGTCGTATAAACTAGATAAAACAAGATAAGGGCTGGATTTTGTTGTAATTCAAACTCTTTTGAATTTTAATTTAACTCCAACTTTTTCTCATCCTTATCTAACTTAAATAGAGAGTTACTAAAAAAAATTGGGCATAAAAATCAGTTAAGAAGATCTTCTTTTCTCGTGCACAATAGACCCCTTCAAAAGCAGCCAACGTGTGGAAAGATATGGATAAAGTTTTAAGTTGAAATTCAAACTAATTTGAATTCAAATCAAAACCAACCAATTTCTATCCTTAATGAGTGATAGATAAAAAATTATTTTCTAATTTTTTAATATATAAACTAATTTTATGCAGTGAGAAAAGATGTGAAACAATTTAGGTAGTGCAAGGGATAGAGTCCTACTTATTTGGGACTCTAGGGTTCAACCAATTGGATTTCTTTCAAACTCAATCCAATTAGACTCAAATAAAATATGGTGAACCTAATTTAATTAGGCTCTTATAACTTCAATTAAATTTGATCAAATTAATAAATTAACTAAGCCATAGATCCAATCAAATCAGGATCATTTCTCTCTTACCGATTAGGTCATCTCATAACCTAATCAGACTTAACTTGATTGAATCAAATTCAATCAGACTTGATCCAGACTTTAATACTCAATCAAATTGAGATAATTAGTAATCTAATTACTAATTAATCTTTCATTAATGATAGAGTCCAAGTCTAGTGGGACTCTTCTCTAGAGTCCCCGTCCAATGGGACTCTTCAACAGAGTCTCCATCAAGTGGGACTCTTTACCAGAGTCCCTGTTGATTGAGACTCTTTAGATTAGCCAAGTGATCGGAGATAAATTTCTAATATGTATGACTCCATAGGTTCAAACCTATGTTGGTAGCATAGAAATTGATTTCTATACCAATCGGAGTAACCATCTAGTAATGGTATCCGACGTTCGGAGTTGGTCACGTTCAGTGAAATATACTCCTATATTTCACCTGCATGCCATACCAGCGTTTTCATACTTTTTGGTTAAGAGGACAACCAACCTATATGACACACAACGATCTACACTTGATATGTCTATCGTCCTAGTAATAGCATATCATTTAGCTGCGAACTCATTTAAGGACTAAACGATATGTCCTCCTATATCGAATCAAATAGTCTTAAAGACTTCATCACATAATAGGAGTTCAAAATGAGATATACACAGTGATAAAAAATTTAAATAATATTTATTAATTCAATAATTTATATACAATTATAATGATAAGTATAACTGTCAACATGCTGACGATTGATTTTGGGATATAATTCCTAACAACTCCCATTTGGACTAAAGCCAATCGGTGCAGTATCATATACCCATCTTTGATTTGTAGTCTTTGAACTCTTTGATACTGAGAGCTTTAGTAAATGGGTCGGTCAGATTTTTCTTTCCATCGATCTTCTGACGCTCGACGTCACCTTGATTCACGATCTCTCAGACCAGATGGTAGCGGCACAGAATGTGCTTGGTCTGCTGATGTGACTTCAGTTTCTTTGCTTGAGCAATGGCACCAGTACTATCGCAGTGCAACAAGATGGGGCCATCAACGGAGGGTGCCACTCTGAGCTCGTTGATGAACTTTCGTAGCTACACAGCTTTCTTTGCAGCATCGGATGCCGCGATATATTCTACCTCATAAGTAGAGTCGGCCATAGTATGCTGGTTAAAATTTTTTCAGTAGATTGCTCCACCGTTCAGGGTATAAATATATCCTGACACGCTTTTGCTACCATCATGATCCAACTAAAAATCGAAGTCTGTAAATCCTGCAAGTTTTAAGTCAGATTCTCCATAGATAAGCCACTGATCCTTAAATACTTAAGGATGATCTTTACGACCTTCCAGTGATTCTCACCTGGATCAGACTGGTATCTGCTCACTACTCCTGATGAGTATATCACATCTGATCGCGTATATGTCATAGCGTATATAATAGATCCCACTGCCGAAGTATATAAAATTTTACTCATATATTCTCTCTCTTGAGAAGTTGTTAGACAATCACTCTTCGAGAGAAATTTTTTGGCTTATCAGAAGATAGTCTTTCTTGAAATTCTCCATACTGAACCTTTTCAGCATAGTATGAATGTACGTCGACTGGGATAATCTAAGCAATCTTTTAGATCTATCTTTATAAATCTTCATCTTAAGGATGAAGGATGCTTCTCCCAAGTCTTTCACGGAGAACTGTGATGACAACCAAACTTTTATTCCTTGTAATACAGGAATGTCATTTTTGATTAAGAGAATATCATCGACATACAAAATAAGAAATACTTCCATAAAGTTATTAACCCATTTGTATATGCAGGATTCCTCTTCATTCTTAATGAAGCCATATGTTTTGATCACTTTATCAAAATGCATATTTTAACTCCGAGATGCCTGCTTAAATCCATAGATGGACCTTTGAAGCTTGCACATCTTAAACTCTTCTATGGATATGAAACCTTCAGGTTGTATTATATATACCTCTTCTTCTAGCTCTTCATTTAGGAAGGCTGTTTTCATATTCATTTGTCAGATTTCATAGTACAGATATGCTGCTATCGCAAGCATAATCCGAATAGATTTGAGCATTACCACAGGAGAAAATATCTCATCATAGTCAATACCATAATACTGATGGTAATCTTTGGCAACCAGATAGGCTTTATAGGTCTCCACCTTCCCGTCTGTGCCCCTCTTCTTTTTGAAGATCCACTTATACCCTATGGGTTTTATCCCTTTTGATGGGTCAATCAATGTCCATACATTATTGATTTTCATGGACTCCATTTTGAATTTCATAGCTTCCAACTACTTATCAGAGTCAAACCTCTACATCGCATTCATATAGGTGATCGGATCCTCATTATTCTCATCGAATTCAACTAGATCTCCATCCTGGACTAAGAAACTGTAGTTTCTATCCGGTTGATACGGTACTCTACTAGATCTTCTTAAAGATATTTCTATAATAGATTTCAGATTTGATCTAATCAAGTCTGACTCTATAGGTTTACTAGATTGTGTCGGTTCTTCTACCGATCAAACTTCATCAAGTTCAATCTTTGAGGCATTAGTTCCTTCACCAAAGAACTCTTTTTCTAAAAAGACAATTCTATTGCTGACGAACACCTTCTGTTTGTCAGTAAGATAGAAGTAATATCTCTTGGTCTCTTTTGGATACCCTATAAATAGATATTTATCAGACCTAGGTCCAAGCTTGTCAGTTTTCAATCATTTGATATAAGCCGGACATCTCCAAATCCTCAGGTGTGAGAGTGCTGGCTTACGCCCTGTCCACATCTCATATAGTGTTTTACTTATAGACTTACTCAAAATTTTATTTAAAATATAACAAGCCGACTCGAGTGCGTATCCCCAAAAAAAAATCGACAGACTTGCAAAGTCCATCATGGACTGAACCATATCTAACAGGATTCGATTCCTCCTTTCTGATACACCATTATGCTATGGTGTTCCAGGAGGGATCTATTGTGAGAGAATCTCATTCTCTTCTAAGTATGTCAAAAACTCACTAGAGAGGTATTCTCCTCCTTGGTCGGATAGAAGAGTTTTAATACTCTTTTTAGTTTGTTTCTCTACTTCATTACAGAGTCATTTGAACATTTCAAATGATTCTGACTTATGTATCATTAAGTAGACATGCCCATACCTCGATAGATCGTCTGTAAATATAATAAAATAATAATATCCATCTATGGTATTAGTGTTCATAGGTCTACATATATCAGTATGTATCAGATTTAGAACTTCACTGGTTCGCTCATCTTTTTCAGTAAAAGGTGATTTGGTCATTTTTTCAAGAAGATAGGACTCACTGGTTGAAAGTGATTCACAATCACTGACTTTGAAGATTTTCTCTTATGTCAATTTGCTTATTCTGTTCTTATTAACATGGCCTAACCTACAATGTCAAAGGTAGATATCAGAGACATCACTAATTCTAGGACGTTTGTTGGATATGTACATTACACTAATAGGTTGTGATAATATGTAAATATCATTATTCAGTTATCCATTTATTACATTAACATCATTCATAATGATATTAAAATTATTTTTTTTTATAAAAATTTTATAACCGTACATGGCCAAAAGGCCTATAAAAATTTATTCAATAAAAAAGAAGGACAAAAGTGACATTCACTTAGAACAATTACATTAGACTTGAATACAAGCTTAATAGTTCCTAATGCTAGAACTGAAACTGATCTTCCATCTCCAACATTAAAGAATCTTTCGCCTTCTTCAAATTTTTTACTGACCTACAGATCCTGCAACAAATTACAAATATTAAAAAGACTTTCGGTATCTAATACTCAGATAGTGGAATCACAAATTGAGAAATTACAAGGTGTTATCATATAATTACCTTGTCCGGCAACAACTTGCTTCTTTCTTGGTCTGTTTGGATCCAGGGAGGCAATATATTGAGGATAATTTTTTTCTCAGTGCTCCTGCTTCTTGCAGTAGAAGCATTCCATCTGACTTTGATCGAACTTGGGTTTCTTGGTTTGATTGGGCTTGGGTGCCCCAGCACTTTGCACCCTTTTCTTATTCTTCTTGTTCTTCTTTCCTTTCTTAAAGGATCGACGTCCAGAAGAAGACTCTCCCATAACATTCACTGACTCTTTTTGAAGCTCGTGATCCTTCTCAAAATTTTGCTATAATCCCAGCAAACCGTGGTAGTTAACTGTAGGCTTTGTCATTCAAAAATGAGTAAGGAAAGGGAGGTAAGACTTGGGTAGAGAGTTTAGAATAGCATCTTTTTCCAACTGCTCATGCAGGAAAAAATCGAGCTTGCTTAGGCACTCAATCATTTTGATCATGTACAATACATGATCAGTGACTAATGCTCCTTCCCTCATTCAAACGTTGAAGATGGAACAACTAGTCTTGTGCCTCTCAATATTGTCGGGTGTGCCAAAGGACTCGTTCAATATTTGCAATATGTCCTGTGGCTGAGCATTTTTGAAACAATGGCTAAACTCATCATTCATCACCTCCAGCATAATACAACGAACCATAGTTCGATCATTAAGCCACTTTTGATAAGTGTCTCTGACCGTGCTACGTGCATTCAGAGCTGGCTCCTCGAGTGTTGGACTGTCAATACATACAAGATCCGTTCGTGCTCCAGGACTATTTTGAGCTTTCGATACCAGCTACCAAAATTTAGTTCCATCAATTTATCACTATCTAATAGTGATCGAAGCGACAAGGTGGTGGCCATAACTGCAAAAAAAAATCAGAACCTAATTAGCATATGAATTGATTAAGCCTAAAGATATAGATTTTGGTCTAAAAATTTTTCTACTATTTTATTCGAATTGATAGCCTCTACCTTCAATTCAAAGAATTATACTAATTTCTTAGTGGATACTAAAATCCACATGGACTGCACATGGGCCCGAATGTGGCTTGGCCAATTCTTGTGTACCCACAGATAGATTCTTAACCAATTATTTCATCAAATAATTTTTAGTATTTAATTTTGTCCCAGACACCTCTTCAGTAGACGTGTGGCATTTCCACTGAAGGTTCTGCTTAGGTCCAACCATTAATGTGTCAGAATTTAGTGTATCTAACAAATGAGTGATCAGACCCAAGTGTAGCTCAGCCAACCTGACCATCATCAGAAAGATATAGCTAAAATAACATATTATGAATGATAATTCCGACAGCTAGATGAGCACTAGGCATGTGGTGCCTCCAATGATCATCTAAATCATTGGACTCATTATCACCCAACATAATGGGAGGCTATGATCTAGTTATCACCATAACTATTTTATTTTAGGGACCTAACAATTTTAGAAGATTTATTTAGTTGAATTGAGAGATGAGATGAGACTTGACCAATTAATCTTAATCCTCCCACTGACTTCATCAAGTTAGATTTAAGAAGATCAGACATAAGCTGATCTAGCCAACCAGTCATGAATCCTCCTATTGGCTTCACCAAGTCATAAAGAGGACTCAAGACAAGTTGAACTAGGGACACCTAAATCAATCATACTGATTTTCTAGTTAGTATGGGTCAACTCCAATCATTAAGTGATCTAATCAAAATATAATTCACTATGTTGGTCAGATAAGTGAGATCGATGGGAGGGATATGTTATTAACTCGACATAGACTCAATCTATACGAGTAGTTGTCAATTAATGACCATCGATCAAAGCTGCCATACTTATCTTAGATACCAACTGGTTAGTCATTTTCAATTTGATTAACTTATAGACTTGGATTCGACCAAAGAGCTACGATCAAAGTCCATATTGGTCTAATCAAAGATATGGACTTGACCAACTATAACTATTGAAATTGATCAAGAGAAGAAATTGGCCCAATCAGAATTAACTTTTAATTAGATTTGATCAATTACTAATATGATCCGTTATCAATAATTTCTAACCCTAGATCTAATCCAGTTAAATGGACTTGACTCGAAATAACCTATTAACCCATGAGTTATGAAATTAATGCCTTAGATCTTTGATTCTCAAATCTAGATCACTTAATTCTCAATTAAGTTTTAGGCTGATATGGGTTCGGGTTCGATGTTTGAAAATAATTTTTAATTTTATAAAATATTTTTACAATCAATCATCTAATGATCAAAACTTTAATTTCAGATCTAATATACATTATTTTAGATCTAAAATAAAATTTTAAAATTTTTTTATGGTTCATCATCATGGAAAAGACTGTGCAGCACCCCTATATGCCATAGAAGATCCCATCGAATGGATAAATAGAATAGTAAAATCTTGATTTCTCCTATGATCGGATGGCTATGAGGACTATCCAATCAGATTATTATACTAGTCAGATTCAAAATTAACTATTTATATTTAATCTAAATAATTAAAATTAAATTATATACAAAAAATTTATGTCATAAGAAATCTGGCTCTGATACCATATGAAAAAAAAATGGATAGTTCAAAGCATGTATTTTTAAAATTTTATAGTAGAATAATAAAAAATTAAATATTTTAATCTTTTAAACATGCTTTAGATCAAATTTAAACTATCATTAAGGATCTATGATATAAAAAATTATATATAAAATTTAAAATAAAATAAAAAATTACATCGATCACATCGATGTCTTGAATTTGATCTAACCTTTAGATTATGTTGGTAGAGTTCAGAACTCATCATCTTTTTATGGGTTGATGACCTCCTCTACTGGTAAGGGTGGTATGAAGCTCTCACTAATGTCGAACTACCATACAAGTGTCCAACCTCTACGGATGGTCCTCATGAAGCGCTTCGGATCAATCAGCCCTCCGTAGGAGTGCTAGCTCGCGCAGTCGGCTTCTGATGGCAGATCTGACTTGATCTCCATCTTCGATCATCTCGAACCTTTTTGATATCGAAGATGGATCAGAGAAGGATGCTGGATGGTGAAGAAAATTTAGATGAAGACTCTCTTCTCTTTGATTTTTTTCTCACCTGAAAACCTAGAACAGTTCTAGGTCTCTCACCCAAGAGGAGAATGATCTCCTCTTTTATTCATGCCAAGGAGGAAGGAAACCCACCCAATCCTCACATCTCAAAGAAGTGTTTCTAACCTTATTTCTCTCTAGTATCTCATGGTGAAGAGCTCTCTTCTTTTATCACACAAAATTGTAGCCTTTTTATGGTTGTCGCACAAACCAGATAAAACAGGATAAGGGCTGGAGTTTGTTGCAATTCAAACTCTTTTGAATTTCAATTCGATTTTAACTTTTTCTCCCCCTTATCTAACTTAAAGAGAGACTTACTAAAGAAAATTAGATATAAAAATCAATTACAAAGATCTCCTTTTCTCATACACAATTGACCTTTTCAAAAGCAGCCAACGTGTGGAAGGATATGGATAAAGTTTTAAGTTAAAATTTAAATTAATTTGAATTCAAATCAAAATCAATCAATTTCTATCCTTAATGGGTGATAAAAAAAAAATTATTTTCTAATTTTCTCATATACAAACTAATTTTATGTGGTGAGAAAAGGTGTGAGACAATTTAGGTGGCATAAGGGATAGAGTCCTACTCATTTGGGACTCTAGTGTTCAACCAATTGAATTTCTTTCAAATCTAATCTAATTAGACTCAAATAAAATATGATGAATCTAATCTAATTAGACTCTTATAAATTTAATTAAATTTAATCAAATCAATAAATTAATCTATCTGTAGATCTGATCACATCAGGATCATTTTTTTCTTACCGATTAGGTCATCTCATAACCTATTCAGACTTGACCTGATTGAATCAAATTCAATCAGACTTGATCCAGATTTTAATGCTCAATCAAATTGAGCTAATTATTAATCTAATTACTAATTAATCTTCTATTAATGATAGAGTCTAAGTCTAGTGGGACTCTTCTCTAGAGTTTCCATCCAGTGGGACTCTTCAGTAGAGTCCCCGTCAAGTGGAACTCTTCACTAGAGTCTCCGTTGACTGAGACTCTTCAGATTAGCCAACTGATCAGAGAGAAACTTCTAATGTGTATGTCCCCATAGGTTCGAACCTATGTTGGTAGTATAGAAACTGATTTCTGAACCAATCGGAGTAACCATCTAGCAATGGTACCCGACGTTCGGATAGATTAAATGTATGCTAAGCAACACTCAAGAACCTATTTGAATATAGTTACCATATAATTTATTTTTTTGACCTAAATGCTCAAGGTGACCTAGGGTTTAACTACCAACCCTGATATGGTTATCCATATTGCATTTCAATTTTCAAAATCTATCACATGGATTACCCCGGTCAAGATTTTACTGAATTGAAACCCATTGATACATTAACTCTTACTTATTCAGAGAGGTCAATTCTATCTTGACTCACACACCAACTTTACAAGTACTTGATTATGCCCAAAAATCTTTCATCATTGAATTAAAAATTCAGATAGTTTGGCACCAAAGTATAGTGAGTTGCTTGCAAGTCACCATGGTGATCTCAGATCGGAGGGACATTTATATCTATATCCCTTCAGAGTGACTCTTGACAGCAAAGTATTTCGGAGTTGGTCACGTTCAGTAAAATATACTCTTATATTTTACCTGCATACCATACCAGCGTCTCCATATTTTTTTGTTAAGAGGACAATCAACCTATATGGCACACAATGACCTACACTTGATATGTCATCATCCTAGTAATAGCATATCATTTGGTCACAAACTTATTTAACGACTAAATAATATATCCTCCTATATCGAATTAAATAGTCCTAAGGACTTCATCATACAACAGGAGTTCAAAATGAGATATACACAGTGTTGAAAAAATTAAATAATATTTATTAATTTAATAATTCATATATAATTATAATGATAAGCACAACCATCAACAGGCTGACGATTAATTTTGGGACATAATTTTCAACAACTCTCACTTGGACTAAAGTCAATCGGTGCAGTATCGTATATCCATTTTTGATTTGTAGTCTTCGAACTTCTTGACATTGAGGATTTTAGTAAATAGGTCGGTCAGGTTCTCTTTTTCATCGATCTTCTGAAGCTTAACATCACCTCAATCCACGATCCCTCGGACCAGGTGGTAGTAGCGCAGAATATGCTTGGTCTACTGATGTGACTTCGATTCTTTCGCTTGAGCAATGGCACCAGTACTCTTTTAGATCTGATTTTTCATCTTATATGTGATATATATTTTATTGTTTAGATCTAAAAAGAGTTTCAACATCTATTTTGATTCGTATATATGATATATGAAAGCATGTTTAGAGCTGAAATTAGTTTCTATGATCTAAATTTTATTTATGTATATGATATATGTTTGTAATGTATGATCTAAAAATTATTTTAAGATTTAAAATTATTTTTTATACAAAGAATTTAGATCTAAAAATTTAGATTTAAGATGTGAAATTAGTATTTGTGCATGAGGGATTGGTCATGGGTAGATCAAATTAGGTCATGTAATTGGATTACATCTAAAGTTTTTGATTTGATCATAATGAATCAAAATTAATTTAGCAATTGATCAAACTGAATCAGATATTGATTAGAGTTAGGTCAATAAAGCTTAAGATCATACAATTATTGTTAATCGAATGGATTGACACCTATATGTAGAATCGATTAGCCTAAAGATCTAATTCGGCTCTATGGCTCGAATCTGATTCACTAAAGCTAACCTATTCAGATTAATTAACTAATTGGTGTTTGAGATAAGTAATTGAAAGATGGTTATTTAATTGGTTCTGTTCACTGACCTGATCAATTTGTTGGTGTCTAAAGAAAGCAACGGGAGACCCTCATCAATCTCCACTTACCTAGCCAATTTGAAATATTGAGTCTCAAATACGGTTGCTTGATGGTTTAGTTTAACCCATACCAATTAGATCAGTCATATGATGGCTTATTAGATGAGACCTAAATCCAAACCTCTCCATAAATATTAAGTCCAATGATCTTCCACTGTTGTAGATGTGTGGGCGTGCTATCGGTGTTGATTGTTCATGGCTGGTCACAGTGGTTCAGTTGCATCAAAATACGCAACCACTCTATTAGCAAAAAGTTACTCCAGCGTAAAGATGGAGTTTGGCCCAATAACTATTAAGTGAGGGATCCAATGACGGCTTTGTATCTGCTTGTGAACAATGGATCTGACTTAACTAAGGAGTGTGGGCAATAACTGTTAGGTGAGCCCACATGACTTAGAGACCAAGTCACAGCGACATGCTTGGAGAAGCTTCTGGATAAAAAGTTATCTACGCATTGATGTGCATGTTATTAATAACTGTTAGGTGAGGTGCACGATATCATGGGACCACAGCACCCACTAAAAATTTAGTTGTCACATTAAGATTTTCATTTCTCCATCCAAAGAGTGTGAGAGATCTAATAAAATAGTGGGAGTCTTTTTACATCTAAAAGTCTCTAGAGTAAATTATAAAATAAGTATAAATATCCAATTAGAATCTTTGCTCTCTGCTATTTATTATGTCAGCTTGCAACCATCTAGCTCAAATTTTAGATATCAATCATTTAACTGAAACTAATTATGTAATTTGGCTCATAAACTTAAGAATCATTCTTAATTTTAAAAAATTAAGCAATATTCGCTATCAGATTATTCTGATGTTAACAGTCTATCCAATCCAAAGTCAATGAGCTATACTTGATGAGTGAATGGACATTGACAATAAAGATAGGTGTTATATGTTGAAATCCAAGTTAGATGAACTCCAACGTATGCATTAGCATATGTTCACTGTCAATGATATATTGATTCATCTACAAGTATTGTGAGGTGATCAGAGTCACACAGCGCATGAGATGTGCAATGGACAGTCAGTCTATGATCGTTGTTTGATGATGATCATGGACCTTAAGGAGCTTAAAAGGCTCGAGATGATCATGCACAAAGAATTGTTTGTGAATTTGATCCTGCAATCCCTTTTTTAGTTTGTATGGATAGTTTATGGTAAACTACCATATGAATGATCTTTTTGGAATCTTATCTGAATTGATCAAAATATTGGTAACTAAAGAACCTTGAAAAGTTCAAAGGTACATATCTGGAGAGCCTAAAGAAATAATGACACGCCTTGAGTAAGCATGTCGAAATTGCTCAATACCATCCTTATGATTTTCTCTTCTCTCAGTTGAGTTTTAGACTTTAGTACTTTTTATGCACTTTAGTTTAGAGTCTATGGGAAGGTAGAGGGCTGAGGAAGTAATCCTTAAAATTGACAATAGGGCAAGAGTTGCTATTGTGGCCATGGGCATCTATCTTTTGTGATTATCATTTGGATTTAGTTCCTAGAGATAGTCTCTATCATTTGCATGATGATGTATCTGTGAACTTAATTGAGCAAGCAGTGAATGTCATTAGATCTGAGAGATCCAGACTTGAGATAAAACTTAAATATATATAGAACCTTAGGCTAAGTCATATAGGAGAAGAAATGATTAACAGATTGGAGAAATATAGGCTTTTGAGCTCATTGACTGTTGAGTCATATCTAGTTTGTGCATCATCTTTTTGAGAAAAAATGACTAAGCTACTCTTGTGGGATAAGAAGAAAAGGACCACTGAGGTACTTATCTTTGAAAGAAGAGTGCCCTATAAGCCAATCGCAAGTGTGTTGTGATAAATTTTTTTTTTATAATTTTCTAACTCATGAAATGATATTTATTATTTGAGGTATTGATTCATCATATTAGCTGCATCTTATTATATCTAAGATTATGATGAATCCCAAAGATTAGGATAATGATTTTAGGAGATATGAATGGGTCATGCTAGTGAGACCTAAAATCTTAAAATCTTAATTTTAAATATTTTTGATTGTAAGAGCATTGAGTCGGGGATCAATATTCTGGATAGACTGACACATCCTATGTATACTCGATAGAGAGGATGGCAGATCTCACTAGCCACTTGTGTGGGATACTAATACAAGGATGTGGGTGCTCATTTAGAAAATGAGTTCATTGAATTGACTCAATGAAAGAGAACATCTTATGGAAGCTTTACTTACATATCAAAGATGATTTTCTAAGTGAAAGTTGTGCAAGTGATCCTTAGACCTAGGTCTACTATAGAATCTTGTGCACATGAACCCATATTTTGATTCATACCCAAGCATGGCATTATGACATGTATGAGGTGTTCTGGATATGGTGGAGTTTATATGGAGGTTATGAGTAGGTCAACATGGAATTGATCACTCCTAGTAAGAGAAGATCGCATCTTATGTATTCTCAATCTTAGATGACTTAAAAAAAATCTTTTGGCAAAAAGTAGAAAGAAGATTGGAAAGAGTTTCTAATACTTCTTTATTGGAGTCATCATTGATTAATTAAGAATCGATATAAATATATGTTTGAGTTTGACATGATTCTATACTCATGAACATATTCAGGATGCAGGGATGATCGAAGGATTGAATTGTTTGGTAACTTGCCACTAAAAGATATATTTAATATTTTCATCAAAATTCTACATCAATTTTGACTTATAAATTTTTGATCAAATTAAAGAGTTTAATTCGATCGTCAATTAGAAAGGATTATAATTGTTGAACTCGGATTAGCTCGATTGGATCTAAATCAATTAGATTAAAATCTAATAAAATTTGATCAACTTGCACCCGAACCTACTGCCAGCTAGATGTAGAACCCAATGGGTCACACACATATAAAAATTGGTCAAGGATCCTTTTGAAAAAGATTGATTGAAATTTTGGATTCAATGAGGGCTCCGATAAGCTTGCTAGCATGTGTGGAACCCTTGCTCCTTTATAGGTCAATTTGGTCTCATCTCTCGCTAATTAGCTAACCCAATTTAGTGGATATTTGGGTCAGGCCATGCCACCTAGAAGCAGACCAAATTGGGGCACCACATCCCATTTTAATGCCAATTATGAAGAGTCCAAGTTGTGAAGGACTCTTGGCATAAAACAGGTTCTGCGTACAAGTGTTGGCGTGGGAAAAAGAAAAGAGTCCTTCTGGCATGAGATTAAGATGCATGTGTAGCCCATATCATCCTCCATCCTCTGGTGCACATCTCAAAGCATGAGATATATTTTTTCTGAAATTTTTGGGGTGGAGAAAAATTGGAAAAAGGAAGGAATTCCCGCATGTGTGCGCAGAAGCATCGCATCTCTCCAAGATTTAGAGAGTCTTTTTCCTCATCAAATGCTTTCAAAATGAAATAATTTTTAATAATAATGTTTCATATTTGACAAGCTATTTTTGATAATTTTTTTCAAATTTTTTTAGACTTATCTGGATGCCAAACAGACACCATAAGTTCCTCCTCAGCTTGCGCATGCGGTGATCAGACTTCACGTGAAAGGATGTGAGAACACATCCATTTGTGAAAATTTTATCTACTCATTATATGTTTTAGAATCAAGATTGAATCTTCTATCCACTTGGATTTTTGAGGATTTTTTTTGATTTGAGAAGGGATGCAAAAACATCCCTTCTTTGGTCGCACGCACAGAGTAGGGTGCTGATCGATGTATCATTGATGAGAGTCCTTCTGTTTGAAGGAATTTTTATCTCTAATAATCAGATCAGATAGGCCTCTTGGATGAGGTGCATCCCTCTCTTTTGGTATCCTTCTAGTGGCTATAAATTGATTGGGGCACTGAGTGTCTGAGGTAATTCAGAAAGAGTTTCTAATTTTATCTCTGTTGCTCTCTTTTCTTTCTTATAACCTATCTTAGTTTTAGGAAAAGCCTTTGGGATTTAATATAAAGCCATATCTAGTCCTAACAAGGGTTGTGAAGGTCCTAAAGAAGGAGGATTAGAAGTTCAGAGGAGGTTCTGAGAGGGTGGAGTCAGTTTCTTAGAGAAACCTGACCGATATGAGGCTAGTCGAGTTATAATGGCTAGAACTCTTGAAGCAAGGTGAAGAAGGAGCGCTGTCCTTGGTTCAGTTTCTGTGTGGATCATCATTAGAGGACAGACACTTGGACGTCTTATAGAAATTAGGATTAGCACTGCAGATATTCTTCTTATCTTAATTTATATTTATTGTACTTTAATTATTATAGTCAAGAGTTTCTGGGCATTGGGGTTTCTGGTGTATCAGATGTTTTGAATGAAAATTTTAAATACCTAACCCTTTCACTGTACCATCGAAACCCAACAATCCTAGTACACATTTGCTGTGTGTAGCCCATTTGATGTGCTAACAAAAGGAATTATCTCTACTTTGTTACCTTTACCGATGATCAGTTATGGTGTGGGTGAATATATGAGATACAAATTTAAAATTTTCAAAAGGTTCAAAGAATTTAGATATAAAGTAAAGAAGTAAATTGAAAAATTTTTAAAGATATTTTGATCAGATCAAGGATGCAATACCAAAAAAAAATTTTTTTAGTTATCTCATAAAATGGCATAAGTTCATATTGGATCCCTCTTAGTATATCTCAACTCAATAAGAAAATTAAGAAGAGTCATGGGATTATATGAGATATAGTCCGGTCCATGATGGACTTCACTGATTTATTTTTATTTTTTTAGAAATATGCTTTATCTCTATGGAATGAAGTTCTCTCTAAATCTGTTTCTACCACACCATATGAGATATGGTATGATGAGAACTAAATCTTGATAATTTCAAGATCCAAAGATGTCTAGCCTATATCAAGGACAACAAGCAGATATGTTAGAGGATAGATCTATGAAGCTCATTTCAAAGAATATCTTAAAAAAATTTGGGATACTACTTTTCTTCTGAAAGGATCACAATGTGATTGTGACCCATCATGCTATCTTCTTTAAAAATTATTTATCCAAGATAAAGTAGTGGGTGGAAAGTTAAGCTCGAAGAGAGTGTCTCTTAAGAGCAGTGAGCCAAAAGACCTAAAGAACCTATTCATGATGAGCTAGAATATGTATATTCCTCCTCCACCTCATAGATATAGTAGGATCTCCCATCTTCTCAAAAGGTACTTGGGTATACTTAATAGAGCATGTAGAGAAAAATCACTTTTTATGAGAGATAGGGAACATAGAGATGATTTTAAAATCTATAATGAGACGATGTTAGATATTGACTCCAAGAAAGGGATGTGAAATAGCTTTTCTGACTGGATATCTTTTGAAGATTTTTGTATGGAGTAGTTTATAGATTTTACTTCTTATGATAAGAGATCATAAAATCTGCAATAATCTTAGAGTTGGAATATTCATCTCGATGATATGATCAATTGTTTGATCAGAAATGAGGAATTATGTATTTTCAAAAGGGACAGTAAGAGTGTCCAATACTGACATCGGTTAAAATATGGTTGTATGTAGAATTCTTCATGAAAGATATAAAGCAAGTGCCCTACATTCTGAAGATCTATAGAGATAGATGCAATTGGATGCTTGTATTTTCACAGACAAAGTACAGAGAGTAGATGCTAAAAGGGTTCAGCATAAAAATTTTGGAGAGAGATCTGCTACTTTCTCGAGCATAAATATATGTCATGTAATGTACTTGGACTGATATAGTTAATACTATGAATGTCACGAGTAGATATCAGTTGTATCCAGGCTTAGAGCGCTGGATTGCTTTGAAAATATTATTAAGTACTTAAGAAGAACTAAAGATTTATTCTTAATTTTGGAGAAGGGTCAAAGCTATGAGCGAGAGGATACACCAATTCAGATTTTATGTCTGATGTTAATAGTAGAATGTTTACTTCATTGGGTGTGTTCCTGTGTGATCATGATTCAATATCTTGGAAGGGTTCCAAGCAATCAAGTGATGGAAGCTGAGTACATTGTAGATATGTAGGATACATTTTGGTTCTAATATTAGTTGCAGAACTGGATATCATGCCATCAGATGTCATGACACTATATTGCAAAGACAATGGCACCATAGCCCTTGCTAAATAAGGAGCTTAGGTCTCACCAGATATCCAAGCACATAGAGCAACAGAATTCGCAACTACCTCAAGTAGAAATATACAGAGGTGCAGAGAGCAAACTCTATATGAGATGTAGTTAACCCACTGGTAAGTCATTTAGCTAGTCGAAGACTAAAGCCTGTCTTGAGAAGATGGGGCTTGGTGTATGGTAGATTGGCTTTAGTGCAAGTGGGAGAGGATGTATGCCCTAAAAGCCAATCTTGGCTGATGCATATCATATTACTAGGATATATTTTTGTACTTAATGGGCACTTATATTTTATGTATCCATGAATCATTCAAGAGATTAACAAAATGATGACACATATTTTCAAAGAGTTAAGAATTTGAGACTTGTGTCATTGATGGTTAATTCTTAAATTACTCCTAATCATAGGATCATTATAGGGATGGTGAATGATTCGGATAGATCGGTGCATGGATCACTTCTTTCAGACAGATCAGTCTTGAGTCTGTGGTGTAGTGACATTGGAGTGAAAGTATAAGTGGTTGTTAGAGAACAACTAGCACTGAGCATGACCAACACGAGAAGTCACATGGATGTTTGCTCACTCGTTAGTGACTTTCTCGATGCTACAGTAGTATGACTGATCCTTTGACCTACGATGCTACAGCTGCTTGTAGTGAGGCTGCTGGAGTTTGATTACACATAAATATTGACTCAATGAGTCTTTGTAGTGGATGTTGGCGATAGTTAGTCCTCTATAGGAGTAAAGTGTGCCCTTAGATGGAATCTATCGATCCTAGCAAAAGAGAGTAGTTTTATGAGATTTAAGAAACTGAGTCCCTAAGTTTATAGCCATAGCAGTGTGATTGATAGAAAAAAATTTCTATGAGAATCATATATGGACTCGAGCTAATTGAATCTATCATATAACTTATGATGATGTTTGACGATTTATCCATGATCTGTCATTTGATCAGGACTTATGATAGAGAGACTGTATCATACGTTAACTATACCTAGAGGTTTATCATTTTTCATTCTGCTGTATTGCTACTACATACTACTAAGTATCACTAGTGGATTGTGAGATCCACAGACATCATCTCGATGATTGATGATCTTTAATGGGTAAAGTTGGAATGGTTCCAACCTATTGAAAGAAGTTTTAATGATATTGTGATAGAGATCACAATATATCTCACTATCAGATAGAATAGAACCTATGGAGTTATACACAATGAGATTTTTGATTAATCAGATGGTTGAATTACGATTATGAATTATCATAAAATTTAATTATCAATTTGATGGATGATTAATTCAATGCAAAAATTATAATTAAGTAACTCGCTAAAGAGTTAGTAAGTTATAGGAGGATTAATTAGTAATTGGATTCTTAATTGACTCAATTTGATTGAGTAATGGGGCTTGCATCAAGTCTAATTAAATTAGATTTAATTTGACTTGACATGGGTTTGATTTGATTAAGCCTAATTGGGTTATAAGATAACCAAATTGTATGGGAGGATAATTTTTTGTTTGATTAGGATTTAGATTTGACTTAATTCTTAATTAGATTAGGATCTATCTAAGAGTTTTTTGGGTTCTTATTTGGACTAAGAATCCTCCTCTAATTAGGTGACTTCTAATTTCTAATTGGATTATATTTTAATCTAAATAGTTTGGACTTCTAATCAGATTAGGATTTCAATCTATTTAGATCTAATCAATTTTTAATATGATTAGAATTGATTAGAGTTTTAATTGATTTAAATCAACCACCTAAAGAGGAGTCCAAAAGTATTAGAACTATCCCTCTCCATGCGCCATAAGGAGTCCTGTGCCCATTTGGATTTTGGATGCTATATACCCCATGCCCTCTTCTCCTTGTGCATGTAAGAATTCATGATAATCTCCTTTTCTCTATGAGATATTATGGGTGCAAAAGAATAGGTGTTGGGCAGCATAAAAATCAAGTCCTAAGATGTTTGAACTCTTATCTCTAACCTAAAACCTTATCTCCAATTCCTATTTAAACATGGGATCAATATGGGGCGGCAACTAAGGCTGATAGAGATCAGTTTGAGATGCCAAAAATTAGAGGAGTGTGTGTGGAAAATTCCCAAGGGAGAGGGCACAGCATGAAGGGTCATAGTGTGAGGTAAGTTGGTTCCTATCCTTTCTCTCTTACCAACAACCAAAGGTTGGTTGTTAGGACCTTCTCTCCCATCTTTTGTCCTAGTTTGGATCTGAGTTTTTTCTCCTCTTTGTCTGAGAGTTGGACAAAAATGGTTACATCTCTAGCATAGAGATTTGGTGCTTGAATTTTAGGAAGAAAAGAGAAGAAAGTATTCTTCTCATGATCTCTAGCATAGAGATCATCATCCTCCTATTTTTTTCTTCTTATCTAAGAGTATTTTGAGAGAAAAATAGAGTTTTCAACCATCAAGATACGATCTCTATAAGGAAGCTAGCATCTCGATGAGATCAAGAAGCTTCTGATCAGATCAAAGTTTTGTGTGGATATCCGTAGAGGTCAGACACTTGTACGATTTCAAGGGACCTACAAAAGATATTCATGATCATCAGTTCATGATGTAGATTGACTCGTGCCAAGGTATGATGATTAGATCTTCTCTATTTATTTTTTTCTATTTAATTTTTGAATCTGAATTCTATCTCACATATGTCGATCTTGTTTTATGATTTTAAGTTTTGATCCCATGCTTGCTTAGATTAAATTAGATTTAATCTAAATTTTTAAAATTTTTATTGCATACTCATTTCAAAATTTTTGCATGCATGAAACCATGAAATCCCAATAGAAGGGTCATTGGTGCTTTTCTTCATCTTGAGAGATCTCTTTTTTCTTTCAATTAATCACAAATGCTTTCAAGGAATGCTTCAGCAAGCATCCCACTTTGGCATGGGAGGTGTTGGACAATTCTGTCGCTCCGACTGTGGAGCCACAGTAGTGGCTGTTTGGGGGCTTCTAATTTATTGTCCTCCATAGAAAGGTTTTGGATATTTCTAAAGGACTTGTCTCTTGCCTCCCTCAGTGTAGACTTTTGGCCCTCCTTAAAAGAATATTCGGGAGGTGGATAGGTTTTCATGGAGAAAACAGCCATGCCATTCCCGATATCCTCTTGCGGAGGTCGGTGCTCATCGAAAAATGGAAAGTTCTATGCTCTCCATCAAGGGTCGTCTCAACTGGGGCTTGGCTTATACTTCGAGGATGCTAGCTGGGCCCAAGCTTTATATTTCTTCTTTCTTTATTATAACAAGCTTCGCTTGTCTGAAATTGGCATGTGATGAGTTTCTCTGGAATGCATATGAACCTTTTGAATGAAGTGTTTCTTTCATTGAAATCTTTTTTGATGTATCATCCAATCATCATACCGATTTGAATTGATTGGTACACCTCGTACCATACCATACTAGTAGGAAACTGATCCGGTTCAGATGAGATTTTTGAAAAATGGTCTGAATCGGATTGAATCGATTGATTCGGTATGGTATCAGTTCGAACCGCCCGATATTAGGTGGTTCGATCCGATTTTTTTTTTTATGCTGTTGGATGAGATTTTTTTGATTTTTTTAATATTTGGTATGGTACAGTATGGTTTGATACCATATCGATCGACAAGCGGCATAGGTTCTGGTATCGAATCCACGAACCTTGTGTCTGATGCTTCTTCTTTCTTTAGATGGTGTCTCTACATGAGTTAACCCTTCTCTATTGTTGTTGTCGACTTCTACTGGTAGTGTTGGGTCCCCAGGAGGTTATCTCCTATTGGCTTTAGTGGGCCATGTGGCTACTGTCATGCCCCAAATCTAAGGCATAACACGATCATGCTACCGAAGGGTACCACCCTTAATAACATAAAGTTTATCAATTATAATCATCTATCATGGACAAAATATAATAGAATATTCAATTCTATTATTCATCAAGTTAGTAAACCAACATTGGTTTAGAGTATCTTAATTCAATATCAAATACCAAAATTTATATCTCAAAATTCATCAATAGTTGACTATAAGTCCATAATTATCTTATAAATTAAGATTTAGCTACAAAATCTTTAAGCTCGCTAGCATAGATCCTCAAGCCTGGACATCCATCATTCCTAACCTTATTCATCTGGATAGAAAAAGAAAAGACATAAGCTACATCAGCTCAGTAAGTAAATATTACACTATCTTACTCGGAGGAGGCATAAGTTTATACATGCATCGATAAATTATTTAGAGAAGATAATTATTATTGAAATGTAAAATCTTTATAATAATAGTATATCATAAATCAATGATGCTCTTGTATATGCATAAATCATGTGATTTACATAAACATAGTTTTCAATGAATAGCATAAATAAATTCATAAATCATATTAATTTTATAGATAAAGTCATAAATCATTTATCATTTTGTCATATCATAATTCTTAATAATTCTCTCGGACTAAATGCTATGATCATCTTATACCCGTGACACAGTAATAATCATCAAAATACCAACTATTATTATCCATTGGTAAGATCATATACCAACTACTACTACTCATTGGTAAAGTCATATATCAACTACTATTATCTGTTGATAGGATTGATTATCCGCTGGTAGAATTATATATCAATTACTATTATCTATTGGTAGGATCATGTACTAACTATTATTATCCGTTGGCAAGGTCATATATAGCTATTTGAGATTTTTTTTTTATATTTCTTAAAATAAGCATTCTTAAATCATATTTTCTTAAATCATCTATAAATATAATGCTAGATAATTTTATATAGCTTATGGTCGATAAATAATTTTTAATAGTAAAACAATCATGAAATCATTCTTTTCATGATAAAATATAAATTTTATAAATATGAAGTTCATATTCATAAATAAATTATTCACATTAAAATATTTATAAAATCACTATTTTATGATAAATCATAAATTTTATAATATATATGCTTGATCTTTATTTTATGAAAATATAAGATAACTTTTTTTATGATAAAATAATTGATAATTCAAAAATAAGTAAGAAATTTCGGGATTACTTACCTCTCTATTCTAGTCCTTCAAACTTCACTAGATGAATTTATCCAACCTATTTAATATATTAAAAATATAGTTAATTTTTATTCAATAATTTCAATCATAAAAAAGAAGACTATAGGTTGAGTGTCGGTTCAATAGGCTATCCGGGCATTGGGGCGATTCAAGGCTTTCTAGTCAAGGGTCAAATCTAAATGATTCGATTAAGAAATCATGAAGTATAGATTGAATTAAAATTAAGATTGATTAATAGGATTCATCAATAATAGATTTCAAAGATACTCGACATGATTGAGGTGGGGTTGGTATATGACACTGATATCAAAGCACTTTTGGATCTCCATGGAAACATCACCTTCAAGTTCATATGGGGTCCATGGATCAGATACAGAGAGAAAGAGGGACTAGAGAGAGAAAAATCCTAGAGGGATGAAGAGAGAGACACAAGAGAGAAATTTTCTCTCTATTTAATTTCTTTTCTTTTCTTTTTTTTCTTTTCTTTCTTTTTCTTCTTTCTTTTTCTTTTTCTTCTTTTCTCTTCTTTGACTGAACAGGGGAGGAAGGGAAGCTGGTGGTTCTTGGCTGGAAGATCGATGATGCACGGTGGCAGTAGATGGCCGATGATGGGTGGTAAATGGTGATGGGGCAGGGGACATCCAGTGACGAGCATCGACTAGTGAGAAGTTAAGGGGAGCAGAAAAATAGGGGACCAAGAGGTTTCTCTTCATTTTTAGTAGTTAGCTATTCACCGACGGTCACAAACTTATTATGTAGGGTTGGAGGAGGCCGGGGTACTTGACCTTGGGCTTGACTTTAAGCAAAAGCAATGTCGGCGACTGGAAAAAGCCAAAAAAATGCAAAAAAAAATAGGAGATTATTTTTTCATGACTTTCTGATGAAATTAATGGCCGACGACCACACATGGGGTCATAAGAAGAAGGAGAATAGAGAGAGAAGGTTGGATCGAAGCTTATCTTGGGCTCTGACAGCATCTTCATCCTCATTTTTTTGGTATGTGCAAAAATGGGACACCGCGGCTTCAAAAGGAGAAAAGAGGGAGAGGGATGTGATGATCACTGGGGGGAGCATTTAGGGGTGGGGGAGAAGGGGATTTGTAAAGAGCGTTGGGGCTCTTCTCCCTTGGGTGATCACTAATGTCCGACTCCTATTTGGAGTATTTTAGGGAAGAAGACTCCCAAGGAGTCTTCATTCCTTTATTTTATTTTATTTTTTAAAATTCGTGCACCTGGTCGTATTGGACTAGGTTATCACTACTATAGTGGGCTATGTGGGGTCCTAGGAGGGTTATCTCTTGTCAACTTCAGTGGATCGAATTATGGCTTTAGTGGGCTATGTAGCTATAGTGAGCTATGTGGGATTTCTGGAGGGTTATCTCCTATTAGCTTCAGTAGGTCGAATGGCTTCATGGTTGTGCCCTCTCTGCTTTGAGCTGCCCATGGATAGGTAGCACCTTGTGGCCTTGCGGTGTGAGCATTGGCTTGGACGTCCTCGAGCTTTCACATTGGTAGGACCTCCATGTTCTAGAAAGCCTTGAAGAGCTTTAGATCCTTTCTCAGATATCGAGCCACTTTCAACCTCTGAGCCTCGAAGAATTTGAGGCCTTGTTCATATGAGGGGTCTACCAGGGGACCCAGCTCTCCTGATTGGGTCATGTTAGCCCTATAATCACTTTTGATGATGTCAAAAAGATAATTGAGTACATATTACGTTTACTAATGTTGTGCTTGAGAGTGTTTGTAGGCTTCCTCAAAATGTCTAATCATTTTACTAAAAAGGCTATATCCTCAAGAAAACTCAAAAGTCATATCCTCAAAAAGATTCAAAGGCCATATTCTCAAAAAAATTTAAATTTTCAGACTTAAGACCCTCAAATTTGAAAGCAAAGAAGTTTAAGATTTGAAGGAATAAATCTAATTTTCTCAATAAGTACAAATTATATTTGAAAAGCCAAGTCTAGTCTAGAAAAAAATTAGTTCAACAAAAGCTGTCTGAAACTCTTTGTGGTATGCTTAGCATGCATCTGAGCTAACCTAGTATCAGAAGATAGGAAAAATAAAAAACTTTAAAACATAAAATAATTTTCTAAGTCAATCTAGTGATCAACTTAGCCGATCCAATCTGGAGCTTAGCTGACTCAATGAAGAGGAAGATGAATACAGAAAGCCTTATAAATTTGTTGGAGTTTTATGGTTTCATGCATGCATGATTTTTTAAAACTAGTACGTAGTGGAATTTAAATTTTTTTCAAATTAAATCTAATTTAATCTAAGCATACATAAGATCAAATCTTCAAACCATATAGGATCATCATATGTGAGATAAGATTCAGATACAGAAATCAAATAGAAAAAAATAAATATAAAACATACCTGGATATGGATCAATTTTCAATGCGAACAGGTGATCATGGATGTCTTTCGAAGGTTTCTTGTAGCCGCACAAGCATCCGACCTCTATGGGTATCTACACGAGACTCTAATATGATCAGAAGTCTTTTGATCTCACTGGGATGCTAGCTCCCTTATAGAGATTGCATCTTGATGGTTGAAAATTTTCTTTTCTCTTAAGACACTCTTAGAGAATAAGAAGATATAGGAGGATCTTGATCTCTACGCTAGAGATCATGTGAAGAACCCTTTCTTCTTTTTTCTTCCTAAAGTTCATATACCAAATCTCTACAATAGAGATGTAAGAATTTTGTTTAATTTTGGACAAAGAAAAGAGGAGATATTCATGTCTAAACATAGATAAGAGGGAGAGAAGGAGATGTCCAAACAACCAACAATTGGTTGTGTAAGAAAGAAAGGATAGGAAGCATCACCATACCTCATGCCAAGTACCTCATCACCGCTCCTTTCTCCCTTGCTTTTCATGCACAAGATCTACTAAGTTTTGGGCATCATAACTTGATCCTCTCTCTCTTAAAACATCCTAAGGGTTCGTGTTTAAATAGGCATTAGATAGAGACCTAGTTTGGATAGGAGATGAGAGTCCTAACACTTTAGGACTCTTAGGACTAGCAAATATTGTGCTGCCCATAACTCCTTGTATGCCCAAGTTTCTGCACATTTTACATGATAATTCAAGGGGATTTGGCTTCTTTCTTGCATGCTAAATAGGGAGAAAATATGGCGTTAAAACCTGGTATGATGTGGCATCCAAATCAGGTTAGGCATGGAATCCTTTTGGCGCATGGATTGGAGGAGTTTAATTTTCTTGGGACTCTACTTTAAGTTGGTTGTTTTAAACCCAATAAAATACCAATAAATCCTAATCATATTAGGATCAAATTAGATCCAAAAAGATAGAAATCCAAATCTGATTTGGAGCTTAATCTATTTAGATTTTATGTCTCCTAATTAGAGGAGTCCTAGTCCAATTGGACTCTTTCTTGGTGCTTGAGTCAAACTCAATTTTTAATCCTAATCTAATTAGAATTTGGTGCACCCAAGAAAATGAGGATTTTTAGTCTAAATAGGAATTCATACGTCATAGTCTAATTAAAAATTGGATCAAACCCAAATTCTAATTCAACTGGGGCTAATCATCCGATCCTTTTGGGGTTATCCTATAACCCTTTTGGGGTTAATCAAAATAAACCCATAATGAGTGAAATTAAATCCAATCAAATTGGATTTGATACAAGCCCCATTGCTCCATCAAATTGAGTCAATTAGCAATCCTATTGCTAATTAATCCTTCTATAACTTACTAACTCTTTAGTAGGTTATATAATACAATATTTACATTAGATCAATTATCAATCAAATTGATAATCAAATTTTGTTACAATTCATAATCGTAATTCAACCATCTGATCAGTCAAAAGCCTCTTTTGTGTGTGACCCCATAGGTTCTATTCTATCTGATAGTGAGATATATTATAATCTCTATCACAATATCATTAAAATTCTTTTCAATGGATTGGAATAATTCCAACTCTGCCTACCAAGGATCATTGATCATCAATATGATACTTGTGAGTCTCACAATCTACCAGTGACACCTAGCAGTATGTAGTTGTTGGAAATAGTGTCTCAAAGTCAATCGTCAGCCTGTTGACGGTTGTACTCATTTTTACATGAATTATGAATTAATAAAAATTATTTTGATATTTTTCATCACAAAATATTTCATCTTCTAATGAACTCCTATGTTGTGGTGAAGTCCTTAGGACTATTTAGACTCGACAAAAGAGGATTTGTCGTTTAGTCCTTAAATCTGTTCGCGAC
Organism: Elaeis guineensis; assembly: GCF_000442705.2. Lineage (NCBI taxonomy): Eukaryota > Viridiplantae > Streptophyta > Magnoliopsida > Arecales > Arecaceae > Elaeis > Elaeis guineensis. The sequence continues at coordinate 41,591,185 of NC_026004.2, read as the reverse complement.
CAAATGATACGTTGTTACCAAGGACGACAGTATTTATCAAGCATAGGTCATTGTGTGCCATATAGGTTGGTTGTCCTCTTAACCAATGAGTGTGGAGACACTGGTATGGCATACAGGTAAGATGTAAAGGTACTTTTGCATTGAACGTGACAGACTCCGGAGCTATTTCTGCTGTCAAGATTTGCTCCGATGGAATATGGGTATAAATATCTCTCCGACCTGAGACCGCCACGGTGACTTGCAAGCAACTTACTGTACTTAGGTACTGGACTACCTGAATTTTTAATTCAGTGACGGAAGGTTGCTGGGTGTAGTCAAGTACTTGACTTGTCGGTGCATGTGTCAAGATGAGATTGACCACTCTAGTTTAGGAGCTGTATACAGTCATGTTTTAATTTAGCAAAACTTTGGCCAGGATAGTCTTTGTGAGGAGTCACAGGACTGTTTGAGTTGAGCACGATTCGGATGATCTAATCAGGGTTGACAGTTTAACCCTGAGCCGTCCTAAAGACAGAGGTCAAAAAGATGAATTATATAGTAACCATATTCACATAGGTTCTGAGTGTTGCGATTGTGACCATTCGACCTATCTGATCGTCGGATACCATTGCTAGATGGTCACTTCGATTAGTACAGAAATTGGTTCCTGTGCTACCGACTTAGGTTCGAACCTGCGGGGTCACACACATTAGAGGTTCCTATCTGGTCTGATAGCTGGTGAAGAATCTTTCATGTCTGAGATTCTATGATCGAGAATCAGGATTCTCTGATCATGAATTCCATATATTTTGGGTACCGGGGTCAAGAGTCCCACTGGTTTAGGACTCTTCGATCAGGGTTACATATCGATGAATTCTGATGCCCGATTACCCATCGAATTTGGACTCAATATTTATGAGAGATTTAATTAATAATTTAATCACTAATTAACTCAATTTGATTGAGTAATTAATTTTGGATCAAGTCCAATTGAATTGGATTCAGTTGGGTTTGACCCGATTAGGTTAAGAGTTGACCTAATCGTTGAGATGGTTTGGTCTCTGATATGATCAGGGGTTGGGCTTAATCAATTTTTGATTTGATTAGAATTTTATTGAGCTTAATTAAGCTTAATTTAGTTGGATTTAAATTAGTCTAATTGGGCCTAACTTATTTGGTTCAATTAGGTTGGTTTAAATAATGAAACCACCTTGACCCATTCTCCCTGCGCCACCTCACTTCCACTGCACCCTTTTGAATTCACGAGAAGAAAGTTCTCATGAATTTTTCTTCATGCAAAGCCCTCCTCACGCCCTACTTTAATGCACCATATGAGTGGATAAGGATGATTGGTTGGCCATTCAAATTCAAAACAAAGTTTGAATTTGAATGAGCAACCAATCTTAGCGCCTTGACCTTATCCTCTTTAAATGCCCCATTTATTACACGAGAAAATATTTCTCATGAAATTACTCATGTATAAATTAAGCCACGCCCTCCTCTTCTCATGCCCTTAGTGGATATGAATAAATTGATTTTCATTTGAATTCAAAATTTGATTTGAATTCAAATGTGCAATTACTCATCTTTATCCTCTCACGTGGATAAGATGTTTGACATTATTTTAAAAGGAGGAGAAGAGTGGGATGTGTGCAATAAAAATTTTGAAGAGAAAATCTGGGTGTGAGGAATCTTTGTGTGCAAGGTAAAGGTCTATATCCTTCCGAGAGAAAAAGAAAGAAAAAAAGAAAAAGTGTGCGCAGGATTTCAGTGAGTTCTTCAGGGTTTCAGCTTGGAGTTCGGGAAGTGAGAAGGTGAGCTACGAGTGTCGTGAGCCCACCAAATTTTAGAAAGATCTTTAACATCCTCTCAAGCACGTTTGCTGATGATCTAGAGCATCCAAAAAATCAACAGACATCGATCGAAGGAGTTCGATCAACATCGGTCGTCGAAAGGGCTCTACAACGAGCTAGCACTCGTGAGGAGTCGATCAGACCGGGAGCTTTGTGTGGATGATCCGCAGAGGCTAGACATACTGTGTGGCTACATCACAATGATCAGACTCTTCCAACAGTGATCAGATTGCGGCAATCTACTACCCGCACAAAGGTATTGTGTTCTGAACACATTACAGTAAAGTATTTACTGTTCAAATTCAAATTTCAAATTTAAATAATGCATGCTATATATCATATTTAGATCCTAGTGTAGGATAAATTTATATTAATTAATTAGATTAATTAATATTTTCCACTGTAAAATCATAATTTTGAAAAAGTTTTAAAATTACCATTTTACCCCTGCACTGAATTTCCCCACAAATGATATCAGAGCGGGTTCTTAGATATGATATATATATATTTGCATGCGTAGATTAAGTTGTAATCTAAAAGTTTACAATTTGAAATTTAAAATTCAAAATTTGAAATTTGAATTTTGAAAGTTGTTCAAAATTCAAAAATTCAAAATTCAAAATTCAAAATTTAAATTTTTAAAAATTTGAAATTCAAAATTCAAAATTCAAAAATTTGAAATTCAAAATTTAAAATTTGAAATTTGAAATTTGGTTGAAATTTTAAATTTGAAATTTAAAATTTAAAATTCAAAATTTGAAATTCAAAATTTGAAATTTAAAAATTTGAAATTTGAAATTTAAATTTTAAAATTGGTATATTTAGATATACTTGATCCAAGTAGCAAGTAATCGAATTGGGTTGGTTGCCAATGCCGTCCGGTCATAGGAGAAAAGTAGAGTTTAAAGGCCCTCTCCTCCCATTCGATGGGGTCTCCTATGGCGGTAGGGGTGCCGCTGCAATTATATCCCATGCAGATGAAGCAGCGAAAGGAATTAATTGTACAGGTTTCATTATAAAATTTATCATGAATGTGTTAGATTAGATCTAAAGAAATATTCATGATTTATTTTGATTGAGTTATTTTCTGTTATGTAATTAGCAATAGGATTGCTATTTATGAAATGTGCTGATCTATTTGTGAAATGAGTCAACATATTTGGTGAACAGAAAATAAAACCTTTCAAATTTAAAAATTATTTTCAAAATGCCAAATCCTGACCTATCAGCCCAAATACTTAATTAAAAGAATTAAGTGTTGTCTAGTAGATCTAGAATTATGAATTAAGACCTAAGACAATTGCATAAACTTATGGGTCAATGAGTTAGATGGATTAGGTCTGTTGCTCCTTAGATTGATTTTGATGATTACAAAGCAGTTGAAGGGGTACTAATATTTCTCACTTGAAAAAGTCTTATTGCTCTTCAGGAGCAAAATTATAATTTTACCAAAACCCTGATTTGATAGTATCAAATGATAGAATAAAAAATTTTTGATCCAATGGTGAAAATTTTATTGATTTTGGACTTATATTTTGAAAGATATGCATGATTGAAAATCATGAGTCGACCAATGAGTCGACTCATGGCACATGAGATGACTGGCACGCTGAAATTCCTGGCCGGCACAGACTTGGCACATCCTGTGAGTCGACCCATGAGTCGACCCCCAAGGCATGGGTCGACTCATGAGTCGATCTCTGCAGGTCTTTTTGCCAGTTTTAAAGAACCTCGGATCCTATTCGATTCTGTGATGTTTTTCCACAGAGGTCGACCCATGAGTCGACCCCCAGGCATGAGTCGACTCATGAGTCGACCCCTGTGATGGAATTTTTCCACAACGGTTAGTTTTTAATCCGTTTTAAATACTTTTAATGCTCATTTAATACAGTCTAACGGCTCTTTTTCAGTCTAGAATGATTTTCACTATTTCTTAAAGCTATAAAAGAGACAAAAAGGTGGAAATTAAGAAGAGCATTCAAGTAGAGAGATTTTGAAAAAGGGATTTCAAGCTAACTTTTCAGCCCTAAGCAAGAGCTCATTCAAAGCATTCAAGAAGCCTTTAATCCAAGCTCACCAACTCCTCAAGTGCACATTCAAGTCTCCAACCACCTTGAGGAAATCCAAAAAGGGTCTTCTTCTCTTGAGTAAAGTGTATTTAAAGTCATATTCACTCATTAAAGGAGCTTTCTTTGTACTTATTTGTGCTATTGATTGTTATTCTCATTTTGAGTTATTATTTTTGTTTTGGAAGGGTTCTAAAACAAGGGAAGGTTGATCCGAACCTAGAATCGGAGTGTATTGGGTTGGCTTGTACCCAAAAAATAAGTGGACTAGCTTGGGATAGCTAGAGTCAGAATTTTCGATGTTTGTATTCGGGTTGAATATAAGATTAGTGGATTGAAATTCTCAAGTAGGAGCTTGGAGAGTGGATGTAGGTGCAAGGTTGGCACCGAACCACTATAAATCCTTTTATTTGGTGTGTGTCTAATTGCTCTTCTTTATCTCTTCATTATTCTCTTGCATTCTTGCTCTTGCTATTAGCCTTGAATTAATTCTACTCTCCCTATTTATTTAGCTTTGTCAAACACTTCTCATAAGTCATAAGTTAAGCTTAAAATTTTTAGAAACCCAATTCACCCCCCCCTCTTGGGTTGCATAGCTGGGCAACAAGTGGTATCAGAGCCCGGTGCTCTAGCCCTTCTTTGATCTAAACAATCAAAGAGCTAAAGATCTATGGCAACTCATGTCGGCACTTCTCTAGCCGAGGGGCAATCCACCAACCGACCTCCACTTTTCAATGGGTCTAATTACACCTATTGGAAAGCTCGGATGAAAATATTCATTCAAGCACTTGACTATGATATGTGGAGTATCATAGTGAACGGTCCTCACACACCCACTAAAATTATAGATGGTGAGGAATCAGCCAAATCCGAGAAAGAATGGGATGAGGTTGATAAGAAGATGGTCCAATTAAATATTAAAGCAATGAATATTCTTTATTATGCTCTTGATGCTAACGAATTTAATCGTATTTCTACTTGCTCATCTGCTAAAGAAATATGGGATAGGTTAGAAGTAACCCATGAGGGAATCAATCAAGTAAAGGAGTCTAAAATCAACATGCTTGTGCATAAATATGAATTTTTTAAAATAGAGCATGATGAGTCCATAACTGGAATATTTACTTGCTTTACTGATATTATTAATGGTTTAAAGAGTCTTGGTAAGTCCTATACTAACAGTGAGCTTGTAAGAAAGATTCTCAGGTCCTTACCAAGAACTTGGAAAGCCAAAGTGACTGCCATCCAAGAAGCTAAGGACTTGAACGTTCTACCCTTGGAAGAGCTTCTTGGATCATTGATGACTCATGAGCTAAGCATGAAGCAACATCAAGAGGAAGAAGTCAAAAAGAAAAGAACAATTGCCCTCAAATCCACAGCTCCACCAGATGAAGAAACTGATGACACTGAAGATGAAGAACAGGATGAAGAGATGGCACTCATTACCCGAAGATTCAAGAAATTTTTGAGAAAAAGGAAACAAGAGATGAGGAAGAGGCCATTCACAAAAGGGGAACAGAGCAAAGAAAAAGAGAAAGATCAACCCCTTATCTGCTACGAATGCAAGAAGCCGGGACACTTCAAATCCGAATGTCCACAACTGAAGAAAGGTCCCAAGAAGTACAAGAAGAAGGCTATGATGGCCACTTGGAGTGCGAGTGATGACTCAAGCTCCGACGAGGAAAACTCAACAGAACAAGCCAACCTATGCCTTATGGCATACGAAAATGAGGTAATTTCCGAAACTTCTAGTGACTTTACATTTGAAGAATTACATGAAGCTTTTTATGATTTAGTTGATGAATTAAAGAAACTAGGGATGAAGAACAAAGATCTAAAATTGAAAAATCAATCTTTATTGAAACAAAACAAAAACTTGACTTTTGCTTGCAGGTGTGTCTAGCATCCCAAGGAGGAAACAGGAAATGGTATCTTAACAGTGGATGCTCGAGACACATGACTGGTGATGAATCCTAATTCATCACTCTTGATGCTAAGGATGGAGGGATGGTCACCTTTGGAGACAATGGCAAAGGAAAGATCATCGGTATAGATAACATTGGTATCACTCCCTCCAAATACATTGAAAATATTTTGTTAGTAGATGGTTTAAAGCATAATTTACTAAGCATTAGTCAATTTTGTGATAAAGGATATAAAGTTATTTTTGAATCATCTGTTTGCATTGTAACTAGTCCTATTAATGATGGCATTAAATTTATTGGACATAGACATGGTAATGTTTATATGGTAGATTTAAATGATTTAGTCAAAATAAACATGCAATGCCTAGTATCCTTGAATGCTAAAATTAATGAGACTAGTTGACTTTGGCATCGCAGACTTGCACACATTAGCATGCATTCTCTTTCAAAATTAATTAAGAAAGAATTAGTTCTTGGTTTGCCAAAACTGAATTTTGAAAAGGATAGAATTTGTGATGCATGCCAACTAGATAAAAAAATAAGAGTTTTATTTAAATCCAAAAATATTATTTCAACCTCTAGACCTTTAGAGCTTTTGCATATGGACTTATTTGGACCTACTAGAACCACAAGTCTAGGAGGAAAATGATATGGTTTTGTAATTATAGATGATTACTCTCGTTTTACTTGGGTTTTCTTTTTAGCACACAAAGATGAAACTTTTCATGTTTTCACTAAATTTTACCGAAAAGTCACTAATGAGAAAGGATTTTCAATTCAAAATATTCGAAGCGATCATGGAACTGAATTTGAAAATCAAGACTTTGAAAACTTTTGTGATGAAAAGGGAATTGACCATAACTTCTCTGCTCCTAGGACACTCTAACAAAATGGGGTAGTAGAAAGGAAAAACAGAACCTTAGAAGAAATGGCCCGTACCATGCTTTGTGAAAGCAACCTTCCAAGATATTTTTGGGCGGAAGCAATCAACACAGCATGTTACATTTTAAATCGTGCTTTGATTAGACAAATTTTAAAGAAAACCCCCTATGAGCTTTGGAAAGAAAGAAAACCTAATATTGCTTAATTTCATATTTTTGGTTGTTGATGTTTTGTGTTAAATAATGGTAAAGAAAGACTTGAAAAATTTGATACAAAATCAGATGAAGCAATCTTTCTTGGTTACTCCTCCACTAGTAAAGCTTTTAGAGTTTTTAACAAAAGAACTTTAGTAGTAGAGGAGTCCATACATGTTGTCTTTGATGAATCTAACGATCTTCCTTCAAGGAAGAATGAAAGTGTTGATGATGCAGATCCTCTTATAGAAGGAATGAAGGAGATCACTCTGAAAGATTCAACAATTCAAGAGGATAAGGAACATGAAGACAAACAGGATGAGGGAGGTGAAGAACATCAAGAACAACCTCAAGGTATAAATGACCTACCCAAAGAATGGAGGTATGTTCACAATCACCCTAAGGAGCTAATTATTGGTGATCCTATGCATGGGGTAAAAACTTGTTCTTCACTTAGAGAAGTATTTAATCATTGTGCTTTTGTATCTCATCTTGAACCAAAAACTATTGAAGAAGCTGAAAATGATTATAATTGGATTAATGCAATGCAAGAGGAACTTAATCAATTTGAAAGAAATAATGTATGGACTTTAGTATCATGACCTAAAAATTATTCAATAATTGGCACAAAATAGGTCTTTAGGAACAAATTAGATGAACATAGAAATGTAATAAGAAATAAAGCAAGATTGGTTGCTAAAGGTTATAATCAAGAAGAAGGAATTGATTTTGATGAGACCTTTGCACCGGTTGCCAGATTAGAGGCCATTAGACTTCTACTTGCATATGCTTGCTTTATGAAATTTAAATTATTTCAAATGAATGTCAAAAGTATATTTTTGAATGGATATATTGCTGAAGAAGTCTATGTAGAACAACCCTCAGGTTTTGAAAATCATGTTTTTCCTAATCATGTTTTTAAATTAAATAAAACTCTATATGGATTAAAACAAGCACCTAGGGTTTGGTATGATAGGCTAAGCAAATTTTTACTAAATAATAGTTTTTCAAGAGGTAATGTAGACACAACCCTCTTTATTAAAAGAAATCAAAATGATATGTTAGTTATACAAATTTATGTTGATGATATTATTTTTGGATTTACTAATGAATCTCTTTGTCAAGACTTTGCTAAGCTCATGCAGGGGGAGTTCGAGATGAGCATGATGGGAGAACTTACTTTCTTCCTCGGACTCCAAATCAAACAAACAAAAGAGAGAATCTCCATCATCCAAAGCAAGTACACCAAGGAATTACTCAAAAGATTTGGAATGGAGAACTCCAAACCAATTGGCACACCCATGAGCCCCTCATGTAAGCTTGACAAGGATGAAGAAGGTAAATATATAGACTTAAAATATTATAGAGGTATGATTGGCTCTCTATTATATTTAACTGCAAGTAGGCCTGATATCATGTTTAGTGTTTGTTTGTGTGCTAGATTTCAATCTAATCCTAAAGAGTCTCACTTGAATGCTGTTAAAAGAATCCTTAGATATTTAAATGGTACTCAAACTCTAGGATTATGGTACTCTAAGGACTCATTAATTGATTTAATAGGATATTCAGATGCTGATTTTGCTGGATGTAGATTAGATAGAAAAAGTACTAGTGGAACTTGCCAATTTCTTGGAGTTAACCTAATCTCCTGGTTTAGCAAGAAACAAAATTCGGTAGCACTGTCTACGGCTGAGGCCGAATACATTGCAGCCGGAAGTTGTTGTGCTTAAATCTCATAGATTAAGCAACAACTCGAAGACTTTGGTATCAAACTTAATGAAACACCCATAAGATGTGACAACACAAGTGCCATAAACCTTACTAAAAATTCAATTCAACATTCAAGATCTAAACATATTGAAATAAGACATCATTTTATAAGAGAACATGTTCAAAATAAAGATATAATTCTTAACTATGTTTGCACTGAAAATTAATTAGCTGATATCTTTACAAAGGCCCTTAGTGAGGATAGATTCTGTGAAATTAGGAGAAATCTAGGAATTCTTGATCCATTTGCCTAAATGTTTCTCCAATTCCAAGGAATCGATGTCAAAATTTCTTTGAGCTCAATTTTCATCATCTCTCTTGGACCTAAAAGCTCAAGATTATCATTCTCACAACTTGTCATTGAGCAAAAATTTTTCTCCCAAAATTTTGAATTTTTTCAGAATTTTTTCATATTTTTTCTGAAATTTTGTGAATCATGAGTTGACCCCCTAGGGTCGACCCAATGGCATACTTGAAATTCTTGGCCAACTTTCCACGGGTTCATTCCTTTTTAACTTAAAGCCCGTTCATGAGCCGACCCCTCCTTCTTCTTCGTCTTCCTCCCTCCAAGACTCGTCGTCCTCATCTTCGTTCTCTCCAAAACCAAGGATTTAGCCCAAGATCATTCTCCCATCACCTCTCCACCTCAAATCACCCCTTGGGAAAGGAGCTTTTCGCATCTTTCTCCCTTGACTGAAGTGGTTGGAGCGTGCCCTAGCTTCCACCGTTCTTCTCAAAATCATGATTTCTCTCCGCCAAAATCCCTTTCCATCTTCTAATAACCCTCCTTCTCCTCACCCATTTGATCTTCCGAGTCTCCTTGCTTGCTCTTGTGGTGAGAATGGCCCCAAAGATGAAACTCCCTCAAAGAAGAAAATCAGTCCGTGAGCTGGAAGAAGGCGTCCGCAGGAAAAGACAAGCTTCTTAGACCTCCTCTGCTCCCATTCCGGCTTCAGCGTCTGCACCAGGTCCCTCTCAGTCTCCTCTTAGCCCTAGCAAAATTTTTCTCTCTGATAGAAAGGTAGAAACCGGCAAGAATGTGGACTTTAGATTCTTTGAAAAAGAAGGTTTCTCTTTTGGGTCAAAGATCAAAAATCAAGGTTGGGGATTTTACTGTTCTCTCAAGGAAGTTACATATGTAGACTTGGTTAGAGAGTTTTATCTAAATCTGCACTATGGCAATGGAACAGTAACTTCTACTGTTAAGGGAATTGATATCTGCTTAGATCCTATTATTTTGGGAGAGATTCTACATTTGCCCTGTGAGGGATATTCTAACATGGAACTCCCAGTGAAGGAAGAAGGGATCAATGTAATTTTAGGAGGAACTTACTCAGGAAGTCTAAATAAATTAGAAGCCAAAATCTTGTCAATTGAAATGAGAATTCTACATCAATTAGTGACAATGCTTTTCTTCCTGAGAAGTGGTAGACGTGACCTCCTTTCTGGCTGAGACATATGTATAATGTTTCATGTGATCACCCAAACCCCCTTAAACCTCCCTGCTTTAATGATTGAGGCCATGAGAGAAACACTGAATAGATCCAAGGCACATCTACCTTTTGGTATGGCCCTCACACTGGTTTTCAGAAGGTTTGGAGTCAGTTTTGAGGGGGAGGCATCTGCTAGGCTTTCTCACGCTGACACCATCAACCAACACACTCTGCACCGCATGGGATTCACTAGGATTGATGGTGGTTGGATCAAGGGTACAGAAGAAAGAGCTGAGGAGAGAGCTGAGGATAGAATTGAGGACAGAGCTGAGGAAGAAGGTCCCTCATCACCTCTCCATGACTTCAGGGCAGCATCTCCAGATATCCAGTTTGTTTCAGATCCAGAGGCTGGCCCTTCAGAGTCCACCAGGAGGCACACACCAGTTCAACAGCCAGACAGCAGAGCACCTCCCTCAGAGTTCAGATTGGCTGATGATCAGATTGAGCAGATTTCTCAGCGTGTGGCTTCCTTGCTTTCTCGTCAGTGGAGCACTTCTGCGTTTGCACCGGGATCCACATCATTAGATGCATCTGATCAGACCTTGATCCCCCATATCTCCACTGTATTTCAGATGATCACAGATCAGTCTGTTCGAATTTAGCAGCTCGAGGATTACATTTTGAGACTGACTGGGAGAGTACTTGACTTGCAGGGGTAAGTGTTAGCTCTGGCCCATCCACAGCCACAGGAGTGCACTATTGAGGTCTCAGACCTAACTGTGGAGGCTGGCAGACTTAGAGGTGTATTGGAGGGTGGTTTTGATTTCTTGAGGAGAGAGATCAGAGGCTCAAGTGAGCATGCTTCTACACAGTTCACTGCACTGCTTCAGTCTGTTTCGAGAGCTCTGAACGTTCTTGATTCCATCAGGCTCTCTCTTGCAGTCCAGTCTATGGCCTCTCAGCCTTCAGGATCATCTCGCCCACCTACTCGTGCCAGCACCTCCGCTCGTGGCAGAGGCAGACGGGGTAGAGGACGAGTCCTTGGTCGTGATCCATCATCTCCCCACCCCATCTCTGATACATCTGATTCTGATCCATCTAGTCATGAGCTCTACTAGATCCTTGTAGCTAGCCTTGTCTGTTGTTCTTTCTAGGATCTATCTTTTAGGCCATGTAATGATATTAACTGGTTGACTTTTATATTATGGAATATGTATTGGAACAGCTATGGTACCAATCACCTTTTGATTATATATCTATTCTTTGTAATGGTATCAATCATCTTTTGATTATATATCTTCTCTTTGTTGCTAATTCATATCTATGATACTCAATGGCATATTTTGTTTTATGATTGCTGTATTCAGGGAGAGTAAACATTAATGATTAGCACAAGAAGTTTGAAGAAACACTAAAGAGAAAATGTATTCAAAAAAGAGGGGGAGTTAACAATGTTTGATGATGTCAAAAAGGGGGAGAAATTAAAGAAAAAGATCAAAAGCAAGATTATTAAATGACTTAAAAATACAATGAGTGAATTGCTAAGCAAAAGTATCAAAAGAAAGATAAATAAAAGACTTAAAAATAAAATGAGTGAATTGGGAGAATTTAAAATATCAAAAATACGATTGATAACAAAATAAGTGAATTGCTAAGCACAAAGCAATTGAGCAACCTTTAAAATTACTTCTAAGACATGCTCTGATATGCTTTAAAATTAGACATGCTCTGATACATCTTAAAATTTGACATGCTCTGACATGCTTTAAAATTAATTCTTAGACATGCATTGATACACTTAATTGTTAAACATGCTCTGATACTAAAACTAAATAATCAAATGAAAATGAGCGAATTTTTAAGATGCTAAGAAATTTGAAAAACAAGCAAATGAGCAAATGAAATATTTTCAAACACACAATTTTCAAATCCTAATGTAAATTCTGCTTTGCTCTGATAACAAAAATAAATTTTCTACTCTGATACCAAAATCACATAATCAAATGAGCAAATTTTCAAATCATTAAGTAATAGGCAAATTATTTATGCAAATGGGCACATGTATCACATGCCAAAAGAATCAATCTTTTTTTTTCATGCAAATGCACTTATAAGTTGGTAGTAAATTTTTTATTTATCTTCAAACTACCTGTAATGCATTTCATCCCTTTGAAATTCATGATCATTGATTCATATAAATAATTTTGTTCAAATATTTTGTCATCATCAAAAAGGGGAAGATTGTTGCTCCTTAGATTGATTTTGATGATTACAAAGCAGTTGAAGGGGTACTAATATTTCTCACTGGAAAAAATCTTATTGCTCTTCAGGGGCAAAATTATAATTTTATCAAAATCCTGATTTGATAGTATCAAATGATAGAACAAAAAATTTGTGATCCAATGGTGAAAATTTTATTGATTTTGGACTTGTATTTTGAAAAGATATGCATGATTGAAAATCATGAGTCGACCCATGAGTCGACTCATGGCACATGAGATGACTGGCACGCTAAAATTCCTGATCGGCACAGACTTGGCACACCCTATGAGTCGACTCATGAGTCGACCCCCAAGGCATGAGTCGACTCATGAGTCGATCTCTGCGGGTCTTTTTGCCAGTTTTACAGAACCTCGGATCCCGTTCGATTCTGTGATGTTTTTCCACAGAGGTCGACCCATGAGTCGACCCCCAGGCATGAGTCGACTCATGAGTCGACCTCTGTGATGGGATTTTTCTGCAACGGCTAGTTTTTAACCCATTTTAAATACTTTTAATGCTTATTTAATGCAGTCTAACGGCTCTTTTTCAGTCTAGAATGATTTTCACTATTTCTTAAAGCTATAAAAGGGACAAAAAGGTGGGAATCAAGAAGAGCATTCAAGTAGAGAGATTTTGAAAAAGGGATTTCAAGCTAACTTTTCAGTCCTAAGCAAGAGCTCATTCAAAGCATTCAAGAAGCCTTTAATCCAAGCTCACCAACTCCTCAAGTGCACATTCAAGTCTCCAACCACCTTGAAAAAATCCAAAAGGGTCTTCTTCTCTTAAGTAAAGTGTATTTAAAGTCATATTTGCTCATTAAAGGAGCTTTCTTTGTACTTATTTGTGCTATTGATTGTTATTCTCATTTTGAGTTATTGTTTTTGTTTTGGAAGGGTTCCAAAATAAGAGAAGGTTGATCCGAACTTAGAATCGGAGTGTATTGGGTTGGCTTGTATCCAAAAAATAAGTGGACTAGCTTGGGATAGCTAGAGTCGGAGTTTCCGATGTTTGTATTCGGGTTGAATACAAGATTAGTGGATTGAAATTTCCAAGTAGGAGCTTGGGGAGTGGATATAGGTGCAAGGTTGGCACCGAACCACTATAAATCCTTTTATTTGGTGTGTGTCTAATTGCTCTTCTTTATCTCTTCATTATTCTCTTGCATTCTTGCTCTTGCTATTAGCCTTGAATTAATTCTACTCTCCCTATTTATTTAGCTTTGTCAAACACTTCTCATAAGTCATAAATTAAGCTTAAAATTTTTAGAAACCCAATTCACCCCCCCCTCTTGGGTTGCATAGCTGGGCAACAAGGTCCATAATTGGGTTAGACCTAAGGTTAGCTTAAAGAAATGGACTAAATTAGAGTAATTGATCAAATCTAATTAAAAGTTGAATTAGATTAGGTCAAGGATACTCTAGACTCAACTCCAATAGTTATAGTTGAATGGGTCCATGTCTTTAACTAGACCAAGATGGACTTAATTCATGGCTACGCGGTGGAACCCTATTTACTAAGTTGATCAAATTAAAACTAACGAACCGGTTGGTGTCTAAGGTAAGTTTGGTAGTTTGACAAGTGGTTTTTAAGCAGGAGCTACTTGCAGTGATTCGATCTCTGACGAGTTAATGGCTTATCCCCACCACTGATCTCACTTATCTGGCCAACCTGATGAATTAGGTTTTGATTAGATCACTTGGTGATTAGGGCTCACCCATGTCATTAGGTAAATCAGTTTGACTGATTTAGGTGCTTCTAATGCTGGCGTAATTAAATCTTTTTTTATCTGACTTAGTGAAGTCAGTGGGAGGATTGAAATTGGCTGGTAATTTTTCTTTTCTTCGATTCTTTAATAAAATTCTCAAAAATTATTAGGTCCCAAAAAATGATTAAGTTATATTGATAACTAAATCATAGCCTCCCATTAAGTGAGTGATAATGAGTCCATTAGTTAATAATCATTAGAGGCCCAAAGGCCTGTTGCTTATTGATTAATAGAATTATCATTCATAATATGATAATTTGGTTTGAGTCTTTCTGATGGTGGTCAGATTGGCCGGCCAAAGTCAGGCCTGATCATTTATTGGTCTGATTCACCAAATCAAATCATGTTAATGGTTGGACCTAACCAGATCTTTTCAGTGGAGGCCAAAGCCTACTGATTAGGTTCTGGGGCAAAATCAATTATTAGAAGTTGTTTAGAGAAACAACTGATTATGAACCTACCCATAGATACACATGGGTTGACCAACCAAAGTTGGGCTCATGTGTAGTTTGTGTGGATTCTAGTATCCACTAAGGAATTAAAGTAATTTCTCGAATTGGAGGTTGAGGCTACCAATTCATAAAAATACTGGGAGAAACTTTAGACTAAAGTCCAAGTCTTTAGTATTAATAATTTATGTACTAATATAGGTCTGATTTTCCTTTATGCAGCTATGGCCACTATCCTTTCACTCCGGTCATTATTAGATAATGACAAGCTCATGGGGCCTAATTTCGATAGCTAATATCGAAAATTAAAAATCATCCTTGAGCATGAGCGGATCCTTTATGTAGTAACGGATCCGGCACCTGAGGAGCCAGTCCCGAATGTTAGAGGGATGGTCCGAGACACTTACCAGAAGTGGCTCAACGACCGCACCACCATTCGATGCATTATGCTGGCGGCAATGAATGATGAGTTCAGTCGCAGGTTCGAGAACACCCAACCACAGGAGATGCTTCAAATGTTGAACGACTCCTTTGGCACACCTGATGACGTTGAAAGGCACAAAACTAGTTATGCCATTTTCAATGCTCGAATGAGGGATGGAGCTTCAGTCATTAATCATGTACTGTACATGATCGAAATGATTGAGCACCTAAGTAAACTGGGCTTTCCCCTGCACGAGCATCTCGGTAAGGATGCGATCCTTAATTCTCTGCCCAAGTCCTACCTTTCCTTCCTTACTCATTTTCGAATGACAAGGCCTGCAGTGAACTACCACGGCTTGTTGGGGTTACTGCAGAACTTTGAGAAGGACCACCAGCTCCATAAGGAGTCGCTAAATATTATGGGAGGGTCTTCTTCTGGTCGTCGACCCTTTAAGAAAGAGAGGAAGAACAAGAAGAAGAAGAATAAGAAGGTGCAGTCGCATGCTGGGATGTCTGCATAGGATCGGACCAAGAAGCGCAAGCCCAACCAGAGCCAGGTGGAGTGCTTCTTTTACAAGAAGCAGGGGCACTGGAAGAGGAACTATCCTCTATACATTGCCTCACTGGACCCAAACTGGCGGAAGAAGAAGCAAGGTACTTATATGATAACACCTTGCAACTTTTTCATTTGTGATATTACTGTCTGGGTATTGGATATCGGAAGCCTTTATCATATTTGCAATTCGATGCAGGGTCTGCAGGTCAGTAGGAGATTTGATGAAGGTGAGAGATTTCGGAACATTGGAGATGGAAGCAAAGTTTCAGTTCTTGCATTAGGAATCATGAACCTTGTAATCAATTCTCGAAATATAATTCTGAGTGAATGTCACTATTGTCCAAGTTTTTTATTAAATATTATTTCTGTAGGCCTTTTGGCCATAACGGTTATTAATTTTTAATAAAAGAAAATGTTTGCAATATTATTTTGAATGGTATTACAATGTTTGTTGGACAACTTAATAATGGAATTTACTTTCTATCACAACCTGTTAATGTGGTTCAAACCTTCGGTAAACGCCCTAGAATAGATAATGTATCAGAAGTCTACCTTTGGCACTGAAGGCTAGGTCATATCAATAAGAACAGGATAAACAGGTTGGCTTAAGAAGGAATTCTTGAAGTAGGTGATTATTAATCACTTCCAACCTGTGAGTCCTATCTTCTTGGTAAAATGACCAAGTCACCTTTTACTGGAAAAGATGAGCGAGCCAGTGAACTCTTGGCTCTAGTACATTCTGATGTATGTAAACCCATGAGCTCAAGTGCAAGAAGTGGATATTTCTACTTCATAACCTTCACAGATGACCTATCGAGGTATGGATATGTCTATTTAATGAAACATAAGTCAGAGTCATTTGAAATATTCAAACTATTTCGAAATGAGGTAGAAAAATAAATTGAAAAGTATATTAAAACTCTTCGATCTGATCGAGGAGGTGAATACCTTTCCAATGATTTTCTGACATATCTTGGGGAGAATGTGATTCTCTCTCAGTGGACACCTCCTGGAACACCATAGCATAATGGTGTGTCTGAAAGGAGGAATCGGACCTTGTTGGACATGGTTCGATCCATGATGGGGTTTGCTGGTCTGTCGATCTTCCTTTGGGGATATGCGCTCGAATCAGCTTGGTACCTTTTAAATAGAGTTTCGAGTAAGTCTGTAACCAAAATGCCATATGAGATATGGATAGGACGTAAGCCAGTACTCTCGCACCTTAGGGTTTGGGGGTGTCCGACTTTTGTTAAACATTTAATTATGGACAAGCTTGGACCTAGGTCTGACAAGTGTAATTTTATAAGGTACCCAAAAGAGACCAAAGGGTATTACTTCTACCTAGCTGATGAGCAAAAAGTGTTTGTCAGCCTTAAGGCAATCTTTTTGGAAAGAGAGTTCCTTGGTGAAGCGACTGTTGCCTCTAAGGTCGAACTTGATGAAATTTGACAGGTGAAAAATTTGACGCAAGTTGCTGAACCTGAACCGGATTTGATTAGATCAGATCCGGAGCCCATTATTCAAGCACCCTTAAGGCGATCTGGTAGAGTACCACGTCAACCGGACAGATACTATGGTTTCTTGGTCCGGGACGACGATCCTATCGAACTTGATGAAAATGATGAGGATCCGATCACCTACATGGATGCAATGCAGAGATCCGACTCTGAGAAATGGCTAGAGGCCATGAAATCCGAAATGGAGTCCATGAAGGTCAACGATGTGTGGACATTAGTTGACCCACCCGAAGGAGTAAAACCCATAGGGTGTAAGTGGGTCTTCAAGAGGAAGAGGGGCGCAGACGGAAAGGTGGAAACCTATAAAGCTCGTCTGGTTGCCAAGGGATATCGTCAATGTTATGGTATAGACTATGACGAGACCTTTTCTTCTATGGCAATGCTCAAATCCATTTGGATTATGCTTGCGATAGCTGCCCATCTGGACTATGAAATCTGACAGATGGATGTGAAGGCAGCTTTCCTAAATGGAGAGCTGGATGAAGAGGTGTATATGATACAACCTAAAGGATTCACATCCACTGATGAGTCTAAGGTGTGCAGACTACAGAGGTCCATTTATGGACTTAAGCAGGCATGCCGAAGTTGGAACATACATTTTGTTAAGATGATCAAGACGTATGACTTCGTTAAAAATGGAGAAGAGCCCTGCATTTATATGTGGGCTAATGGTCCAGTAGTAGTATTTCTTGTATTGTATGTGGATGACATTCTCTTAATGGAGAATAATATCCCTGCATTATAGGGAATAAAGATTTGACTGTCGTCATAATTCTCCATGAAGGATCTGGGAGAAGCTTCCTACATCCTAGGGATGAGGATCTATAGGGATAGATCTAAAAGGTTGCTTGGTTTATCCCAGTCTACATACATAGATACTACGCTGAAGAGGTTCAACATGGAGAATTCCAAGAAAGGCTATTTACCGATAGGCCATGGAATTTCTCTCTCAAATAGGGATTGTCCGACAACACCTCAAGAGAGAGAGCATATGGGTAGGATTCCTTATGCTTCGACAGTGGGATCTATCATGTATGCCATAACATGTACACGATCAGATATGGCATACTCACTAGGGGTAGTGAGTAGATACCAATCTGATCCAAGAGAGAATCACTGGAAGGTTGTTAAAACCATCATGAAGTATTTAAGAAATACTAAGGACCAGTGGCTTGTTTATGGTGAATCGGACCTGAGACTTATAGGGTTTACAAACTCTAGTTTCCAGTCTGATCATGATGACAGCAAAAGTGTGTCAGAATTTATTTTTACCCTTAATGGTGGGGCTATCTGCTGGAAGAGTTTCGAGCAACACAGTGGCTGATTCAGTTTGTGAGGCGGAGTATGTCGCTGCATCAGATGCTGCCAAAGAAGTAGTTTGGCTGAGAAAATTCATCACCGAGCTCAGAGTAGCACCCTCCCTTGTTGGTCCAGTTCTGCTCTACTGTGATAGCTCTAGAGCCATTGCTCAGGCGAAGGAACCCAAGGCACACCAGTGGACGAAGCATATTCTGCACCGCTATCATCTCATCCAAAAAATTATGGATCGAGGTGACGTCGACCTTCAGAAGATCAACAGAAAGGAGAACCTGGCCGACCCATTCACTAAAGCCATTGCGATGAAGGAGTTCGATGACTACAAGTCGAAGATGGGTATTAGATACTGCACCGATTGGCTTTAGGTCAAGTGGGAGATTGTTGGGAATAGTGTCCCAAAGCCAATCGTCAGCCTGTTGACGGTTGTGCTTATTTTTGTATATGTACATGAATTATGAATTAATAAAAATTATTTTGATATTTTTCATCACAAAATATTTCATCTTCTAATGAACTTCTATGTTGTGGTGAAGTCCTTAGGACTATTTAGACTCGACAAAGGAGGATTTGTCGTTTAGTCCTTAAATCTGTTCGTGACCAAATGATACGTTGTTACCAAGGATGACAGCGTTTATCAAGCATTGGTCATTGTGTGCCATATAGGTTGGTTGTCCTCTTAACCAATGAGTGTAGAGACACTGGTATGGCATACAGGTGAGATATAAAGGTACATCTGCACTGAACGTGATCGACTCCGGAGCTATTTCTGCTGTCAAGATTTGCTCTGATGGAATATGGATATAAATATCCCTCTGACCTAAGACCGCCATGGTGACTTGCAAGCAACTCACTACACTTAGGCACTGGACTACTTGAATTTCTAATTCAGTGACGGAAGGCTGCTGGGTGTAGTCAAGTACTTGACTTGTCGGTGCGTGTGTCAAGATGGGATTGATCACTTTAGTTTAGGAGCTGTGTACAGTCGTGTTTCAATTTAGCAAAACCTTGGCCAGGATAGTCTTTGGGAGGAGTCACAGGACTGTTTGAGTTGAGCACGATTCGGATGATCTAATCAGGGTTGACAGTTTAACCCTGAGTCATCCTAAACATAGAGGTCAAAAGGATGAATTATATAGTAACCATATTCACGTAGGTTATGAGTATTGCGATTGCGACCATTCGACCTATCTGATCGTCGGGTACCATTGCTAGATGGTCACTTCGATTAGTACAGGAATTAGTTTCTGTGCTACCGACTTAGGTTCGAACCTGTGAGGTCACACACATTAGAGGTTCCTATCTGATCTAATAGCTGGTGAAGAGTCCTTCATGTCTAAGATTCTGTGATCGAGAATCTAGATTCTCTGATCACGAATTTCACACATTTTGGGTACCGGGGTCAAGAGTCCCACTGGTTTAGGACTCTTCGATCAGGATTACATATCGATGAATTCTGATGCTCGATTACCCATCGAATTTGGACTCAATATTTATGAGAGATTTAATTAGTGATTTATTTACTAATTAACTCAATTTGATTGAGTAATTAATTTTGGATCAACTCCAATTGAATTGGATTCAGTTGGGTTTGACCCGATTAGGTTAAGAGTTGACCTAATCGTCGAGATGGTTTGGTTTCTGATATGATCAGGGGTTGGGCTTAATCAATTTCTGATTTAATTAAGATTTTATTGAGCCTAATTAAGCCTAATTTAGTTTGATTTAAATTAGTCTAATTGGGCCTAACTTATTTGGTTCAATTAGGTTGGTTTAAATAATGAAACCGCCTTGACCCATTCTTCCTGTGCCACCTCACTTCCACTGCGCCCTTTTGAATTCACGAGAAGAAAGTTCTCATGAATTTTTCCTCACGCAAAGCCCTCCTCACACCCTACTTTAATGCACCATATGAGTGGATAAGGATGATTGGTTGGACATTCAAATTCAAAACAATGTTTGAATTTGAATGAGCAACCAATCTTAGCGCCTTGACCTTATCCTCTTTTAATGCCCCATTTATTACACGAGAAAATATTTCTCATGAAATCACTCATACACAAATTAAGGCACTCCCTCCTCTTCTTATGCCCTTAGTGGATAAGAATAAATTGGTTTCCATTTGAATTCAAAATTTGATTTGAATTCAAATGTGCAATTACTCATCTTTATCCTCTCACATGGATAAGATGTTTGACATTGCTTTAAAAGGAGGAGAAGAGTGGGGCGTGTGCAAGAAAAATTTTGGAAGAAAATCTGGGCATGTGAAATCCTTGTGTGCAAGGTGAAGGTCTATATCCTTTCGAGAGAAAAAGAAAGAAAAGAAAGAAAAAGTGTGCGCAGGGTTTCAGTGAGTTCTTCAGGGTTTCAGCCTGGAGTTCGAAAAGTGAGAAGGTGAGCTACGAGTGTCGTGCGCCCACCAAATTTTAGAAAGATCTTTAACATCCTCTCAAGCATATCTGCTAATGATTCAGAGTATCCAAAGAATCGACAGACATCGATCGAAGGAGTTCAATCAGCATCGGCCATCGAAAGGGCTCTACAACGAGCTAGCACTCGTGAGGAGTCGATCAGACTGAGAGCTTTGTGTGGATGATCGACAGAGGCCAGACACACTGTATGACTGTATCATGATGATCAGACTCTCCCAACAGTGATCAGATTACGGCGATCTACTACCCGCACAAAGGTATTGTGTTCTGAACACATTACAGTAAAGTGTTTACTGTTCAAATTTAAATTTTAAATTTAAATGCATGCATGCTATATATCATATTTAGATCCTAGTATAGAATAAATTTATATTAATTAATTAGATTAATTAATATTTTTTCACTGTAAAATCATAATTTTGAAAAAGTTTTAAAATTACCATTTTACCCTTGCACTGAATTTTCCCACAGTAGTGGCAACCTGGTAGAATAAAAAATAAATCTCTAAATGTAGTTAGCGCATGATACAGTCTCTTTATCATGAGTCTCGACCAAATAGTAGGTCATTGATAAATCATCAAATCTTAACATCGATCATATGATGGATTCAATTAGCTTAAGTTTATATGTGACTCTATGAAAATTCTTTTTCATCAATCACACTGCTATGGTTATAGACTTAAGGACTCAGTCTCTTAAATCTCATAGGACTATTCTTTTCTGTTAGGATCGATAGATTCTATTTTGATGCACACGCCACTCTTACAGTGGACCAACTATCACCAACATCCACTATAAGGGATCCTTGAGATCCATGTTGATGTGTCAGTCAAACTCCAGCAGCCTCACTACAAGCAGTAGTATTATCTCAGATTAAAAGACCAGTCATACAACTGTAGCATTAAAAAAGTCACTAATGAGTGAGCAGACATCCATGTGACTTCTCATGTTGGTCATGCTCAGTACTAGTTGTTCTCTAACAACCACCTGCACTCTCGCTCCAGTGTCTCTACACTGTAGACTCGAGATCCATCTGTCCGAAGGAAACGATCCGTGCACTGATCTATCTGGATCAATCACCATCCCCATGATGATCCTATGACCATGAGCAATTTAGAAATCAACCGTCAATGACACATGCCTCAAATTCTCAACTCTTTAAGAATATGTGTCATCATTTTATTAATCCCTTGGATGATTCATGGACACATAAACATAAATGATAATATAACTGCCCAATAAGTACAAAATTATGTCCTAAAAATATAAAATATGTCTGTCAAGATTGGCTTCTAGGGCATATATCCAACAATCTTCCATTTGCACTGAAGCCAATCTGTCATGTACCAAGCCCCATCTTTACAAAACAGGCTTTAGTCTTTGGCTAGCTAAGTGACCTATCAGTGGGTCTACTACATCACATATGAAGTTTACTCTCTGCACTTTTATGTATTTCTACTTGAGGTAGTCACGTGTTCTGCTGCTCTATGTGCTTAGATATCTGGTGAGACCTAGGCTCCTTAGCAAGGACTATGGTGCCATTGTCTTTGCAGTATAATATCACGGTATCTGATGGCATGACAATTAATTCTACAACTAACATTAGAATCAGAATGCATCCTAAACATCTACAGTGTACTCAGCTTCCATTGATCGATTATTTGGAACCCTTTCAAAATATCGACACAGAAACACACTCCATGATATAGTCATTCTACCATCAATATCAGATATAAAATCTGAATCGGTGTATCCTTTCACTCCTAGTTTTGATCTTTCTCCAAATTAAGAACATGTCCTTAGTTTTTCTTAAGAACTTAAGGATGTTTTCACAGCAATCCGGTGCTCACAGTCTGGATACAACTGATATCTACTCATGACAATCACAGTATTATTTATATCAGTTCAAATACATTACATAGCATACGACTATGCCCAAGAGGGTAGCAGACTCCTCTCCAAGATTCTATGCTGAATACTTTCAGTATTTAGTCTCTGTACTTTATCTGTAAAAATACAAACATCTAATTGCATCTATCACTATAGATCTTTAGGACACTTATTTTATGTCTTTTATGAAGAAATCTATATTCAACCATATTTTAATCGATGTCAGTTTTGGACACTCTCACTGACCCTTTTGAAATCCATAATTCTTCTTATCTGATCAAATAATTTGATCATATCATCAAAATAACTATTCCAACTCCAAGATTATTATAGACTTTGTGATCTTCTATCACAAGAAGTAAAATCTATAGGCTATTCCATATAGAAATCTTCAAAGAATCTCTAATCAGAAAAACTATTTCATATCCCTTTTTTGGGGTCGATGTTGTACATCGCCTCGTTGTAGATTCTGGGATCATCCTATGCTCCCCATCTTCCATGAGAAACTACTTTCTCTATATCCTCTATCAAGCATACCCAAGTATTTTTTGAGAAGATTGGAGATCCTACTATGTGTACGAGGTGGAGAAGGAATACACGTCTACTGGCTCATGATGAATAGGTTCTTAAGGTCCCAAGACTCACTGCTCTTCAGAGACACTCTCTTAGAGCTAGACTTTCCTCCCACTGCTTTATCTTGGTTAAACAATTTTCAAGAAGATAGCATATCGGGTCACAATCATATTGCAATATTTTTGAAAAGTAATATCCCAAACTCTTTTAGGATGAGTTTTATAGACCTATCCTCTAACATATCCACCTGCTGTCCTAGACACAGGCTGGACATCCTTAAATCTTAGAATAATTAAGATTTAGTTCTCACCATGCCATATCTCATATGGTGTGGTAGGAATAGGTTTAGAGAGAACCTGATTTCATAGAAATAAAGCATATTTCTAAAGAAATAAAATAAATTAGTGAATTCCATTATGGACCAGACCATATCTCATATAATCCCATGACTCTTCTTATCTCGTTGAGCTGAGATGTATTAAGAGTAGTCCAATATGAAACTATGCCATTTTATGAGATAACCAAGAAATTCTTTTCAATGGTATTGCATCCTTGATCCGATTGAAGTACCCATAAGAATTTTTTAATTTGTTTCTCTACTTACATCTGAATTCTTTGAATCTTTCAAAAATTTCATATTTGTATCTCATATACAAAATAGAGACAACTCCTTGGTTAGCACATCATATGGGCTACACACATCAAATGTATATAAGGATAAGTATCTCAGTGGTCCTTTTCCTCTTGTCCCACAAGAGTAGTTTGATCATATTTTCTCAAAGAGATGATACACAAACTAGATATGACTAAACAGTCAATGAGCCCAAAGGTCTATGTTCTTCAGTTTGTTAATCATTTCTTCTCCAATATGACTTAGCCTAAGGATCCACATATACTTTAAATTTTATCTCAATTCTAGATCTCTTAGATCCAATGACATTCACTACTTGCTCAATTAAGTTTACATATGCATCACTATGCAAATGTTAAAGACTGTCTCTAAAAACTAAATCCAAACGATGATCTCAAAGGATAGATACCCATGGCCACAGCAGTAACTGTTGTCTTATAGCTAATTTAAGGGTCACTTCCTTGGCCCTCCACCTTCCCATCGACTCCACACTAGAGTCTATAGCTCAACTGGAAGAAGAAAAAATTATAAGGATAGCATTGAGAAATCTTGACATGCCTACTCTAGGCGTGTCTTTGTTTCTTTGGCTCTCCAGGTATTTATCTCTGAACTCTTTCAAGGTTCCTTTGTTATCAACACTTTGATCAATTCAGATAAAGTGCCATGATGGTCTTTTATATGGTAGTTCACTATAAACTACTCATATAAACTAATCAGGGATCACAGGATTAAATCCATAAGCAATTTCTTATGCATGGTCATGTCGAGCGTTTTAAGCTTCTTAATATCTTTGATCATTATCAAATAACCTAGTAGAGAACATAGCTTATTTTTTTAAAATTAAGAATAATTTTTAAGTTTATGAGCCAGTCTATATAATCAGTTGATATCTAGGATTCAAGCTAGAGGGTTGGAAGTTGACACAATGAACAGTAGAGAGCAAAGATTCTAATTGAATGTTTGTACTTATTTCAGTAATTTACTTTAAAAACTTTTAGATGCAAAAAGAGACTCATTATTTTATCAAATCTTCCACACTCTCTGGATGGAGAAACGAAAATCTTAATGCGACAATTAGATTTCTAGTGGGTGCTGCGGTCCCACCGATACCGTGCACCTGACCTAATAGTTATTGGTAACACAAATAAATATCGATACATGGACAACTCTTTGCCCAGATGCTTCTCTAAGTATGTTGCAGCCACTTGATCTTTAAATCATATGGACTCACCTAATAGTTATTGCCCGCACTCCTTAGTTAAGCCAGATCCACCATTCACAAGCAGGTGTAAAGTCATCATTAGGTCCCTCACCTAACTGTTATTAGGTCCAACCCCATCTTTACCCTGTAGCAACTCTTTGCTAATAGAGTGGTTGCGTGTTCCTGATGCAACTGAACCACTATGACCAGCGAGAACAATCAACGCCGGTAGCACACCCGCACATCTACAATGGTGGAAGATCTTGGACTTAATATTTTGTGGAGAGATTTGAATTTAGATCTCGACTAATCAGTCATCACATGACTGATATAATTGGCATGGACTAAATCAAATCATCAAGCAACCATATTTGAGACTCAATCTACCAAATTTGGCTAGATAAGTGAAGATTGGTGGGGTCCCTCCGTTACTTTTCTTAGACACCAATAAATCGGCCAGATAATAAATAAAACTAATTAAATAATCATCTTTCAATTATTTACCTTAGACACCAATCGATCAATTGATCCGAATAGGTTAGCTTAGGTGAATCAGACTCAAGCCATAGAGCCGAATTAGGTCCTTAAGTTTATTGATTCTATATATGGGTGTCAATCAATTCGATCAACAATAATTGTATGATCTTAGGCTCTATTGACCTCACCCTAATCAATACTTGACTCGATTTGATCAACTACTAAATTAATTTAGACCCAACATGATCAAATCAAAAACCCTTTAATGTAATTAAATTATAGGACCTAACTTGATCTACCCATGATCAATTCCTCATGCACAAATACTAATTTCAGATCTTAAATCAAAATTTTTAGATCTAAATTTTTTGCATGAAGAGTAAATTTTGATCTCAAAATAATTTCAGATCATGCATACAAATATGTATCATATACATAAACAAGTTCAGATTATAGAAATAAATTTCATCCCTAAACATACTTTCATATATCATATATATGAATCATAACAGATCTCGAAACTCTTTTTAGATCTAAACAACAAAATATATATCATATATATGCTAAAAAAATTAGATTTAAAAATTTAATCTAATTAAAAATTTTAACATCATTCTAGGATAACCATTCAGCATAATCGATTATGTCTGGACAATCTTATGTCAGAACGATATCAAAACCTTTCAGATCTATAATTTTTCTCTACAGATTTTAAATCTAAATCTAAATTTTATGCATATGATATGGCTCTGATATCACTATTGGAGTTTTATGATTTCATGTATGCATGATTTTTCAAAACTAGTGTACAGTGAAATTTAAAATTTTTTCAGATTAAATCCAATTTAATCTAAACATACATAAGATCAAATCTTCAAACCATACAAGATTATCATATGCGAGATAAGATTTAGATATAAAAATCAAATAAAAAAAAATAAATATAAAATATACCTAAATTTGGATCAATCTTCAATGCAAATAGATGATCATGGATATCTTTCGAAGATTTTTTATAACCGCATAAGTATCCGATCTCTACGGATATCCACACGAGACTCTGATCTGATCAAAAGTCTTTTGATCTCATCAGAGTGCTAGCTCTCTTATAGAGATCGCATCTTAACAGTTGAAAATTTTTTTTTCTCCTAAGACACTCTTAGAGAATAAGAAGATGTAGGAGGATCTTGATCTCTATGCTAGAGATCATGAGAAGAACCCTTTTTTCTTTTTTCTTCCTAAAATTCATGCACCAAATTTTTACAATAGAGATATAAGAATTTTATCTAATTTTTGGATAAAAAAAAAGGAGACATCTATATCTAAACATAGACAAGAGGAAGAGAAGGAGATGTCCAAACAACCAACAATTGGTTGTGTAAGAAAGAAAGGATAGGAAGCATCACCATACCTCATGCCAAGTACCTCATCACCGCCCCTTTCTCCCTTGCTTTTCACGCACAAGGTCTCCTTGTTTTTGGGCATCATAACCTGATCCTCTCTCTCTTAAAATGTCCCAAGGGTTCATGTTTAAATAGGCATTAGATAGAGACCTAATTTGGATAGGAGATGAGAGTCCTAACACTTAGGACTCTAGCAAATATTGTGCCGCCCATAACTCCTTGTACGCCCAGGTTTCTCCACATTTTACATGATAATTCAAGAGGATTTGGCTTCCTTCTTACATGCTAAATAGGGAGAAAATATGGCATTAAAACCTGGTATGATGTGGCATCCAAATCAGGTTAGGTGTGGAATCCTTTTGGCACATGGATTGGAGGAGTTTAATTCTCTTGGGACTCTACTTTAAGTTGGCTGTTTTAAACCCAATAAAATACCAATAAATTTTAATCATATTAGGATTAGATTAGACCCAAAAAGATGGAAATCTAAATCTAATTTGGAGCCCAATCTATTTAGATTTTATATCTCCTAATTGGAGGAGGAGTCCTTGTCCAATTAGACTCTTTCTTGGTGCTTGAGTCAAACTCAATTTTTAATCCTAATCCAATTACGATTTGGTGCATCCAAGAAAATGAGGATTTCTATTTCAAATAAGAATTCATATATCTTAGTCTAATTAAGAATTAGATCAAACTCAAATTATAATTCAACTGGGGTTAATCATCTGATCCTTTTGGAATTATCCTATAAACCCATTGGGGTTGATCAAATCAAACCCATAATGAGTCAAATTAAATCCAATCAAATTATACTTGATACAAGCCCCATTGCTCAATCAAATTAAGCTAATTAGCAATCTTATTGCTAATTAATCCTCCTATAACTTACTAACTCTTTAGTAGATTACATAATGCAATATTTGTATTAGATCAATTATCAATCAAATTGATAATCAAATCCTATTACGATTCATAATCATAATTCAATCATCTGATCAGTCAAAAGCTTTTTTTGTGTGTGACTCCATAGGTTCTATTTTGTCTGGTAGTGAGATATATTATGATCTTTATCATAATATCATTGAAACTTTTTTCAATGGATTGGAATAATTCCAACTCTGCCCACCAAGGATCATTGATTATCAAGATGATACTTGTGAGTCCTATAATCTATCAGTGACACAACAGTATGTAGTGACAATCTAATAAAATAAAAGATGAACTTCTAGGTGCAGTTAGCGCATGATACAATCCCTCTATCGTGAGTCTTGATCGGATGGCAGGTCATGGATAAATCGTTAAACCTTAACATCGGTCATATGATAGATTCAATCAGCTTAAGTTCATATGTAACTCTATGAAAACTCTTTTCCATTAATCACACTGCTATGGCTATAGACTTAAGGACTCAGCCTCTTAAATCTCATAGGACTACTTTCTTCTGCTAGGATCGATAGATTTTATCTTGATGCACACCCCACTCCTATAGTAGACCAACTGTCGCCAACATCCACTACAAGAGCTCCTTGAGACTCATGTTGATGTGTCAGTCAAACTCCAGCAACCTCACTGTAAGCAGTAGTGTCATCTCAGATCAAAAGACTAGTCATACAATTGCAGCATCGAGAAAGTCACTGACCAGTGAGCAGACATCCATGTGACTTTTCGTGTTGGTCACACTCAGTGTTAGTTATTCTCTAACTACCACCTACACTCTCACTCCAGTATCTCTACATCACAGACTCGAGATCTATCTGCCTGAAGGAAGTGATCTGTGCACTGGTCTATCCAAATCATTCATCATCTCCATGATGATCCTATGACCAGGAGCAGTTTAGGAATAAACCATTAATGACATATGCCTCAAATTCTCAACTCTTTGAGAATATGTGTCATCATCTTGTTAATCCCTTGGATGATTCATGGACACATAAACATGAATGGTAATATAACTGCTCAATAAATATAAAATTATATCATAGAAATATGAAATATGTCAGTCAAGATTTACTTCTAGGGCATACATCCAACGAAATTAACAAATCTTCTAAGCCAATCCAGAAAATAAGTGAGCTGACCTACTTTCAAATGAGTCAACTAAGACAAGATCTGAGATGACTCAGCCTCAGATGAGCAAAACAAGATAGAACATTAGATTTTTGGCATCTACTGTAGAGCTGACTTAGTGTTTCACTTAACCAACTCAGTACTGATGGTGAGCTGACTTAGGGTTTGGGTGATCGATTCAAAGAATCCTGACAAAATAATAGCTAGTTTATCAAAAATTTTAAAACATGACTAAATCAATCCAAATAGCAATTTTCTTGTTCCAAATAGCTAGAGTATTAAATGAAGATATTTTTAAGCTAATAAATATGAGTAATTCATGAAGGAAATGAACTTTGGAAGAAAAAGGAGCTCATTAAGTAAACATTCAAGAGGATGGTGTGAGGAACTAAAAGAGAAATAGGAAGAAATTTAAAAAATATCATAATTCTAGGCCTTCCTACATTAAATTAGATTGAAAGAGAAAAAAAATGATTTAATTCCAACCAACTATCATTATGAAAAAGCATTAAAGGCTACCTCAACCTCTCAAACATTCAAAGAAGAAGTTCAAATATTAAATTCTTAACTATCTTGACTTCTTTAGATCCAAAAAGAGTTTTTATTATTCTTAACTCTATTTTTTATATTCTTCTATTATTTATTTATAACAAATTTATTGGGTATAGAAACTTGGAGTTTGTCTAAGCCTAAGAAATTGGATGTTATTTCGATTTTGATTGGTATCTCCGAAAAAATCAATGGGGGTTGATTATGAGCTTGAAAGAAAATAATTAGTTGTAAGATTTTATTTGATGAGCCAGTAAAAATCAACTAAATTAGATTGTAAACTCATAAAATTAATCAGACTGTAATCTTGAAGAGATTATTGTTGGAATTCTCAAGTAGATTTACTTGGAGAGTAGATGTAGGTATTGACTTCTGCATCGAACCACTATAAAATCATTATATTTATGATTATAATTATTTTATATTTTATTTATTTTTACTATATCTTTATAATTACTGCTTATCACCTCACATATGCAATTTGAAATATTTTGGCACAAATTATTTCAAACTTACATTTTAATTTTATAAAACCCAATTCATCCCTCCTTTTGGGTTGCTACATCTGGGAAATAGGTCTTCATGAGTCCCATGAGATTTTTGAATTACCTCAGAGGTACTATCATTGGGGCTCAGCCTCGTTCGACTTAGCCTTGACTCTATCTTTGCCTCTCTTGGATCGACTAGCCATTTTATCCTTTAAAAAATATTATGAAAAAAATATCAGCCAAATTTTTATTATAAACTAAAATAATATTTACATTATGGCTGGCTATCATCGGCAGTACGATAATGATGCCATTGACTTCTCTTGAGAATCAGGAAGGAAAACAATACCCCCAAGCACCATCTCCTTTTCTTCCTTAATTTGGTCTCCTGCCCCTCTTGCCACCAGTTGGGGTTGAGATGGCATTGATGATGTTGGCTGTCAGTCAATTATTGTTGTTCTCCTCGTCAAGCACTTAATTTTGCTACTCCTAAACAAACTGTTGGGAATAGTGTCCCAAAGTCAATCGTCAGCCAGTTGACGGTTGTGCTCTTTGTTGTATTAGTACATAAATTATAAATAAATAAAAATTATTTTGATATTTTTCATCACAAATTATCATCTTCTAATGAACTCCTATGTTGTGGTGAAGTCTTTAGGACTATTTAGACTCGACAAAAGAAGATTTATCGTTTAGTCCTTAAATCTATTTGCGATCAAATGATACGTTGTTACCAAGGACAACAATGTTTATTGAGCATAGGTCGTTGTGTACCATATAGGTTGGTTGTCCTCTTAACCAAGGAGTATGGAGACACTGGTATGGCATACAGGTGAGATGTAAGGGTACATCTGCACTGAACGTGACCGACTCTGGAGCTATCTCTACTGTCAAGATTTGATCCGATGGGATATGGGTATAAATGTCCCTCTGACCTGAGATCACCATGGTGACTTGCAAGTAACTCATTGCATTTAGGCACTAGACTACCTAAATTTCTAATTCAATGATGGAAGGCTGCTGGGTATAGTCAAGTACTTGACTTGTCGGTGCATGTGTCAAGATGGGATTGACCACTCCAGTTCAGGAGCTGTGTACAGTCATGTTTCAATTTAGCAAAACCTTGGCCAGGGTAGTCCTAATGAGGAGTTGTTGGGAATAGTATCCCAAAGCCAATCGTCAGCCTATTGACGGTTGTGCTCATTTTTGTATATGTACATGAATTATGAATTAATAAAAATTATTTTGGTATTTTTCATCACAAAATATTTCATCTTCTAATGAACTCCTATGTTATGGTGAAGTCCTTAGGACTATTTAGACTCGACAAAGGAGGATTTATCGTTGAGTCCTTAAATCTATTCGCGATCAAATGATACGTTGTTACCAAGGATGACAACGTTTATCAAGCATAGGTCATTGTGTGTCATATAGGTTGGTTGTCTTCTTAACCAATGAGTGTGGAGACACTGGTATGGCATACAGGTGAGATGTAAGGATACATCTGCACTGAACGTGACCAACTTCGGAGCTATTTCTGCTGTCAAGATTTGCTCCGATGGAATATGGATATAAATATCCCTCCGACCTGAGACCACCACGGTGACTTGCAAGCAACTCACTGCACTTAGGCATTGGACTACCAGAATTTCTAATTCAGTGACGGAAGGCTGCTGGGTGTAGTCAAGTACTTGACTTGTCGGTGCGTAAGTCAAGATGGGATTGACCACTCCAGTTTAGGAGCTATGTACAATCGTGTTTCAATTTAGCAAAATCTTGGCCAGGATAGTCTTTGTGAGGAGTCACAGGACTGTTTGAGTTGAGCACGATTCGGATGATCTAATGAGGGTTGACAGTTTAACCCTGAGTCATCCTAAACACAGAGGTCAAAAGGATGAATTATACAGTAACCATATTCATGTAGGTTCTGAGTGTTGCGATTGTCACCATTCGACCTATCCGATCGTCGGGTACCATTGCTAGATGGTCACTTCGATTAGTACAGGAATTGGTTCCTGTGCTATCGGCTTAGGTTCGAACCTGTGGGGTCACACACATTAGAGATTCCTATCTGACCTGATAGCTGGTGAAGAGTCCTTCATGTCTGAGATTCTGTGATCGAGAATCAAGATTCTCTGATCACGAATTCCACACATTTTGGATACCGGGGTCAAGAGTCCCACTGGTTTAGGACTCTTCGATTAAGATTACCCATCGAATTTGGACTCAATATTTATAAGAGATTTAATTAGTGATTTAATCATTAATTAACTCAATTTGATTGAGTAATTAATTTTGGATCAAGTCCAATTGAATTGGATTCAGTTGGGTTTGACCCGATTAGGTTAAGAGTTGACCTAATCGTCGAGATGGTTTGGTCCCTGATATGATCAGGGGTTGGACTTAATCAATTCCTAATTTGATTAGGATTTTATTGAGCCTAATTAAGTTGGATTTAAATTAGTCTAGTTGGGCCTAACTTATTTGGTTCAATTAGGTTGGTTTAAATAATGAAACCACCTTGACCCATTCTCCCTGCGCCACCTCACTTCCACTACGTCCATTTGAATTCACGAGAAGGAAGTTCTCATGAATTTTTTCTCATGGAAAGCCCTCCTCACACCCTACTTTAATGCACCATATGAGTGGATAAGGATGATTGGTTGGCCATTCAAATTCAAAATAAAGTTTAAATTTGAATGAGCAACCAATCTTAGCGCCTTGACCTTATCCTCTTTTAATGCCCCATTTATTACACGAGAAAATGTTTCTCATGAAATCACTCACGCATAAATTAAGCCACACCCTCCTCTTCTCATGCCCTTAGTGGATAGAGATAAATTGGTTTGCTTTTGAATTCAAAATTTGATTTGAATTCAAATGTGCAATTACTCATCTTTATCCTCTCACATGGATAAGACGTTTGATGTTGTTTTAAAAGGCGGAGAAGAGTGGGGCGTGTGCAAGAAAAATTTTGGATAGAAAATCTGGGTGTGAGGAATCTTTGTGTGCTAGGTGAAGGTCTATATCCTTTCGAGACAAAAAGCAAGAAAAGAAAGAAAAAGTGTGTGCAGGGTTTCAGTGAGTTCTTCATGGTTTTAGCCTGGAGTTCGGGAAGTGAGAAGGTGAGCTACGAGTGTCGTGAGCCCACCAAATTTTAGAGAGATCTTCATCATCCTCTCAAGCATGTTTACTGATGATCCAGAGCATCCAAAGAATCAACAGACATCGATCGAAGGAGTTCGATCAGCATCGACCGTCGAAAGGGCTCTACAACGAGCTAGCACCCGTGAGGAGTCGATCAGATCGAAAGCTTCGTGTGGATGATCCGTAGAGGCCAGACATGCTATATGACTGCATCACAATGATTAGACTCTTCCGACAGTGATCAAATTGTGGCGATCTACTATCCGCACAAAGGTATTGTGTTATGAACACATTACAGTAAAGTATTTACTGTTCAAATTTAAATTTCAAATTTAAATGCATGCATGCTATATATCATATTTAGATCTTAGTGTAGAGTAAATTTTATTAATTAATTAGATTAATTAATAATTTCTACTATAAAATAATGATTTTAAAAAAGTTTTAAAATTATCATTTTACCCCTGCACTGAATTTTCCCACAAATGGTATCAGAGCGGGTTCTTAGATATGATATATATATTTGCATGTGTAGATTAAGTTGTAATCTAAAAGTTTACAATTTGAAATTTAAAATTCAAAATTTAAAATTTGAATTTTGAAAGTTGTTCGAAATTCAAAATTAAAAAATTTAAAATTCAAAATTTAAAATTTAAATTTTCAAATCTAAAATTCGAAATTCAAAATTTGAAAATTTAAAATTTAAAATTTAAAATTTAAAATTTGAAATTTGGTTGAAATTTCAAATTTAAAATTCAAAATTTAAAATTCAAAATTTGAAATTCAAAATTTGAAATTCAAAATTTGAAATTCAAAAATTTGAAATTTGAAATTTGTTTGAAATTTGAAATTCAAAATTTAAAATTTAAAATTTAAAATTTAAAATTTAAATTTTGAAATTGGTATATTTAGATATACTTGATCCAAGTAGTAAGTAATCGAATTGGATTGGTTGCCATGGCCGTCCGGTCATAGGAGAAAAGTAGGGTTTAAAGGTCCTCTCTTTCCATTCGATGGGATCTCCTATGGCAGTAGGGGTGCCGATGTGATTATTTCCTATGCAGATGAAGCAGTGAAAAGAATATTCATGATTTATTTTGATTGAGTTATTTTCTGTTATATAATTAGCAATAGGATTGCTATTTATGAAATATGCTGATGTATTGTGAAATGAGTCAACATATTTGGTGAACAGAAAATAAAACTTTTCAAATTTGAAAATTATTTTCGAAATGCTAAACCCTGACCTATCCGCTCAAATACTTAATTAAAAGAATTAAGTATTGTCTAGTAGGTCTAGAATTGTGAATTAAGATCTAAGACAATTGCATAAACTTGTGGGTCAATGGGTTAGATGGATTAGGTCCATAATTGGGTTAGACCTAAGGTTAGCTTAAAGAAATGCACTAAATTAGAGTAAATGATCAAATCTAATCAAAAGTTGAATTAGATTAGGTCAAGGATACTCTAGACTCAACTCCAGTAGTTGTAGTTGAATGGGTCCATGTCTTTAACTAGACCAAGATGGACTTAATTCATGGCTACACGGTGGAATCCTATTTACTAAGTTGATCAAATTAAAACTAATGAACCGGTTGGTGTCTAAGGTAAGTTTGGTAGTTTGACCAGTGGTTTTTAAGCGAGCGCTACTTGCAGTGATTCGATCTCTGACGAGTTAATGGCTTATCCCCACCACTGAACTCACTTACCTGGCCAACCTGGTGAATTAGATTTTGATTAGATCACTTGGTGATTAGGGCTCACCCATGTCATTAGGTAAATCAGTTTGACTGATTTAGGTGCTCCTAATGCCAGCTTTAAGTAAATCTTTTTTAATCTGACTTGATGAAGTCAGTGGGAGGATTGAAATTGGCTAGATATTTTCTTCTCATCTATTCTTTAATAAAATCATCAAAATTATTAGGTCCCTAAAATAATTAAGTTATAGTGATAACTAAGTCATAGCCTCCCATTAAGTGAGTGATAATCAGTCCATTAGTTTAATAATCATTGGAGGCCCAAAGGCCTGGTGCTTATTGACTAATGGAATTATCATTCATAATATGATAATTTGGTTTGAGTCTTTCTGGTGGTGGTCAGGTTGGCCGGCCAAAGTCGGGCCTGATCATTTATTAGTCCGATTCACCAAATCAAGTCATGTTAATGGTTGGACCTAACCAGATCTTTTCAGTGGAGGCCAAAGCCTACTGATTAGGTTCTGGGCCAAAATCAATTACTAGAAGTTGTTTAGAGAAACAACTGGTTATGAAGCTACCCATAGATATGCATGGGTTGACCAACCAAAGTTGGGCTTGTGTGTAGTCTGTGTGGATTCTAGTACCCACTAAGGAATTAAAGTAATTCCTCAAATTAGAGGTTGAGGCTACCAATTCATAAAAATACTGGAAGAAACTTTAGACTAAAGTCCAAGTCTTTAGTATTAATAATTTATGTACTAATATAGGTCGGCTTTTCCTTTATGCAGCTATGGCCACTACCCTGACGCTCCGGTCATTATTAGATAATGACAAGCTCATGGGACCTAATTTCGATAGCTGGTATCGAAAATTAAAAATCATTCTTGAGCATGAGCGGGTCCTTTATGTAGTAACGGATCCGGCACTTGAGGAGCCAGCCCTGAATGCTAGAGGGACGGTCCGAGATACTTACCAGAAGTGGCTCAACGACCGCACCACCGTTCGGTGCATAATGCTGGCGGCAATGAATGATGAGTTCAGCCACAGGTTCGAGAATGCCCAACCACAGGAGATGCTTCAAATGTTGAATGACTCTTTTGGCACACCTGACGATGTTGAAAGGCACAAAACTAGTTGTGCCATTTTCAATGCTCGGATGAGGGATGGAGCCTCAGTCACTGATCATGTACTGTACATGATCGAAATGATTGAGTGCCTAAATAAATTGGGTTTTCTCCTGCACAAGCAGCTCAGTAAGGATGCGATCCTTAATTCTCTGCCCAAGTCCTTCCTTCCCTTCCTTACTCATTTTCGAATGACAAAGCCTGCAGTGAACTACCACGGCTTGTTGGGGTTGCTGCAGAACTTTAAGAAGGATCACCAGCCCCATAAGGAGTCGGTGAATGTTATGGGAGGGTCTTCTTCTGGTCGTCGACCCTTTAAGAAAGGGAATAAGAACAAGAAGAAGAAGAATAAGAAGGTGCAGCTGCATGCTGGGATGTCTGCACAGGGTCAGACCAAGAAGTGCAAGCCCGACCAGAGCCAGGCGGAGTGCTTCTTTTGCAAGAAGTAGGGGCACTGGAAGAGGAACTACCCTCTATACATTGCCTCTCTGGACCCGAACAGGCCGAAGAAGAAGCAAGGTACTTATATGATAACACCTTGCAACTTTTCCATTTGTGATACTACTGCCTGGGTATTGGATACTGGAAGTCCTTATCATATTTGTAATTCGATGCAGGATCTGTAGGTCAGTAGTAGATTTGATGAAGGCGAGAGGTTCCTGAATGTTAGAGATGGAAGCAAAGTTCCAATTCTAGCATTAGGAATCATGAACCTAGTAATCAATTTTCGAAATGTAATTCTGAGTGAATGTCACTATTGTCCAAGCTTTTTATTAAATATTATTTCTGTAGGCCTTTTGACCATGTACAATTATCAATTTTTAATAAAAGAAAATATTTGCAATATCATTTTGAATGGTGTTACAATGTTTGTTGGATAACTTGATAATGAAATTTACTTTCTATCACAACCTGTTAATGCGGTTCAAACCTCCGGTAAATGCCTTAGAATAGATAATATGTCAGAAGTCTACCTTTGGCACTGTAGGCTAGGTCATATCAATAAGAATAGGATAAACAGGTTGGCTCAAGAAGGAATTCTTGAAGTAGGTGATTGTGAATCACTTCCAACCTGTGAGTCCTGTCTTCTTGGTAAAATGACCAAGTCACTTTTTACTGAAAAAGGTGAGCGAGCCAGTGAACTCTTGGGTCTGGTACATTCTGATGTATGTGGATCCATGAGCTCAAGTATAAAAGGTGGATATTTCTACTTCATAACCTTCACAGACGACCTATCAAGGTATGGGTATGTCTATTTAATGAAGCATAAGTCAGAGTCGTTTGAAATGTTCAAACTATTTCGAAATGAGGTAGAAAAATAAACTGGAAAGTGTATTAAAACTCTTCGATCTGATCGAGGAGGTGAATACCTTTCCAATGAGTTTCTGACATATCTTGGGGAGAATGGGATTTTCTCTCAATGGACTCCTCCTGGAACACCATAGCATAATGGTATATCTGAAAGGAGGAATCAGACCTTGTTGGACATGGTTCAATCCATGATGTGGTTTGCTGGTCTGGCGATCTCCCTCTGGGGATATGCACTCGAATCGGCTTGTTACCTTCTAAATAGAGTTTCGAGTAAGTCTGTAACCAAAATGCCATATGAGATATAGATAGGACGTAAGCCAGTACTCTCGCACCTTAGGGTTTGGGAGTGTCCGACTTATGTTAAATGTTTAATTACGGACAAGCTAGGACCTAGGTCTGACAAGTGTAATTTTATAGGGTACCCAAAAGAGATCAAAGGGTATTATTTCTACCTCACTGATGAGCAAAAGGTGTTTGTCAGCCTTAAAGCAATCTTTTTGGAAAAAAAATTCCTTGGTGAAGAGA
This sequence comes from Elaeis guineensis, assembly GCF_000442705.2. Lineage (NCBI taxonomy): Eukaryota > Viridiplantae > Streptophyta > Magnoliopsida > Arecales > Arecaceae > Elaeis > Elaeis guineensis. Next base: position 41,553,282 of record NC_026004.2, on the reverse strand, counting down.
CTGTTGCCTCTAAGGTCGAACTTGACGAAGTTCGACAGATGGAAAAACCGACACAAGTTGCTGAATCTGAACCGGAATTGATTAGATCAGATTTGAAGCCCATTGATCAAGCACCCTTAAGGCGATCTGGTAGAGTACCACGTCAACCGGACAGATACTATGGTTTCTTGGTCTGGGATGATGATCCTATCGAACTTGATGAAAATGATGAGGATCCGATCACCTATATTGATGCAATGCAGAGATCTGACTCTGAGAAATGGCTAGAGGCCATGAAATTCGAAATGGAGTCCATGAAGGTCAACGATGTGTGGACATTGGTTGACCCACCGAAGGAGTAAAACCCATAGGGTGTAAATAGGTCTTCAAGAGGAAGAGGGGCGCAGATAGAAAGGTGAAAACCTATAAAGTCCGTCTGGTTGCCAAGAGATATCGTCAACATTATGGTATAGACTATGATGAGACATTTTCTCCTGTGGCAATGCTCAAATCCATTCCTATTATGCTTGCGATAGTTGCCCATCTGGACTAAGAAATCTGGCAGATGGATGTGAAGACAGTTTTCCTAAACGGAGAGCTGGATGAAGAGGTGTATATGATACAACCTGAAGGATTCACATCCACTGA